>NC_063197.1:18413455-18660955 GCF_017589495.1 Alosa alosa | reverse complement strand
GTCTGGTTATTACCAGACTAATTCATAAGACAGACTTAGTCTGGGAATGCTTCATTCACTTTTGATTTCCAACGGGTGTAACCAGCAGTGAAATTAAACTCAGGGTTGAATAGTAACGGATTACATGTAATCTAGATAAGGGATCCCCAACCTTTTATGTACCATGGACCGGTTTGATTCCCATTTTTTTTTCACGGACCAGTGGGAGCCCTGTGCTTGTTTCCCTGCAACAAGAAGGTTCCATCAGGGGGTGATGGAAGACAGTGACACCCTTAGTGTGTTTGAAATGTCCAGTTGATTACGCAATTTGGTCTTAGTTGCAGTCATTGCAGAAAACCCGGCCTCGCATAGATACGTGGTGGGAAATGGTAGCAACGTTTTCAGCGCTTTTACGGCTATCTCGGGATATTCTGCTTTGGTTTTGATCCAAAAACCCGCCAGAGAGGTTTCCTCATACACACTCTTAAGACCACCGTTGATCAACTGCTCTTCCTCCTGCGCTGACAAGTTATGACTATTCGGGATATTGACAAATGGGTTGCGGACCCACTCATTGGTTTGCCATGGATCTTTGGAGGATGGGAACAGGGGCGCCTTAATACCACCCGAGGCCCCTGGGCTATATGGCAAATATTAATTATGATTAAATGATACCCAGCCCACGATCTGACCCGACACATAGCGTGCGCTTTTGGTTAATAATATGCAGTGTAGCCTATTATTCAGCCTATGTAGCCTAAAACCTTTACATAAACAGGAACAGAATGCCCTCGAATCACGTTAGCCTACCCATGACATCCCTTATCAAAAAGGCTAGCCTAGGCTACTGCACGAAAACAAGCGTTGAACTTTTACAACACATGTTGTAGGCTAAGTTAAAAGATGGGTAGGCTACACATATGGACGTTTAAAAGCTTTTCAAAAGTGCGTGTTTGTCGTATCGGGGGGTTCCCCAGGAGTTTTTTAAAAATTCTGTCTACTTAACACACCAGTTTAACGCAGTTTGGGAGGGACAGAAATACTTTTAGCCTATAACAAGCTGGCTCATGTGACGTGAACATGGCTACCTTATGCATTATCACTACACTACATGGAGACATATCTCACGTTAACAAGGGAGAAAACATAATATAGACTATTATATGTGCGAATGGGTTAGCACAAACTTAGCTGTTGGTGAACGGAGATGCAGATCACTAATTCATTTCTTTGCGCCACAGCCCATGTTCACTCAAATGAGACAAGTGAAATACATGTTTTTAAAGCCGTTTCATTTCCAGTCTATTTGCTACGATATTTACCTGCTATGCCTTCTGTTTTCATGGACAGTTACAGGAATCCACGTCATTCGTTTATCGTTGCTTCAATCCTACCCACGTTATCTCCAGAGTTTGTATGATAAGTTTGTCAGTCAGTTTCAGCCTCTCCTTTAGCTCCTCTACACCCGATTTATTACGTTTTGTTACATTTTGTTACACTTTAGAATTGGAGAAGACAAAGGGGGCCTCTGCATGGATGTAAGAGCAGTATGATGTGCTCAATTATTTAGGCTAGCTCCAGAGTAGGCTAATGACGCCGCGAATACGGACACGCCGTTTATTATTATTGATTATCATTATTATTATTATTAGGAGGCCCCTCATTGGTCGAGGCCCTTGGGCTGAAGCCCAGGTAAGCCCCTGCATTAAGGCGCCAGTGGATGGGAAGTAGCCTAACGCTCAAACTCATTTGAAAGCGCAACAAGGTGATCGCGCACCAGCTGCGAGAGAAAGGGCCCTGCCTCAGTCTCTCCCAAAACCCCCACTACTGTTTGGAACATATCAAATACACCCCGTCCCCACAAATCAAGCTTGGCTTTAAATGCAGCGACTTTATCTGCCATTTTAAAGACAGTCGTCATTCTCCCCTGGAGTGACAGGTTGAGGTAATTAAGCAACCCGAATATGCCACACAGGTAAGCGAGTTTTGACACCCAAAACTCCGGCCCAGTGGTTGGGGACCGCTGATCTAGATTACGTAATCAGATTACAAAAATCAAGTAACTATAATCAGCCCAGATTACAATAAAAAAAATGTGTAATCAGATTACAGTTACATTGTTGGGGATTACCTGATTACATTTTATCATGCAAACAATGCAACTTTTTTATGATAGCCTAGCTATCTTTTAATTTGACAAGACGTTCACTTTTTAGACTTTTTTAAGATATAGTTAAGAACAAAATTATTCATACCTCTGGCAAATATTGATTTTCTCTTGACCAATATATTTGTTCTTACTTAAAATTACACTTGCCAAAAGGTTGCAAGACAATGTGGTAAAAACATGGAATAAAAAAAAAGTGTTTTTATGTTTTTTAACATTTTTATGAAAAATTGCGTGTTCAAAATTATTCATACCCTTTTTAAACAATCACTGGAAACATCTTTATTTACCACCACAGCTCTCAAAATGGTTCATAATACCCACCAAGCCTCTTCATGTCTCCACAATGATTGTAGACTGGACCTTTTTAGCAGCAATCTGGGTTTTGAGGCAGGAACGATTATTTGCCATCACTTTGGCCTTGTGCTCACTTTTTTGACGGATTGAGGTCCACTCTAAAATGTTGATATTGTTCTCTGTTAACCATTTCTTGACTTGTTTGGCTGTATGTTTTGGATCATTATGTGGTTTAATATTAAAATCCTGCCTTTTGGGGCAGCCATGACATACTGGTTAGGGCTTCGGCCTTTGGGCTTGCCGGTTCGACTTCACTAATTCACGGATTGGGATAAATGCAGAGACCAAATGTCCCTCACAGGATCAAAAGATATACTTACATACTATTGGAGCAAGTCTCTCGGCACACTGCCTGATCTTTTCCTCCTAATCTATGTACCCTCTTGTTTTAGTGTTACTATTTACTTTGAGAAAGTCACCAGGTCCACCTGGTTGAAAAACATCCCAAAATAATCATTTTGTCACCCCCACAATTGAAATGGACATGGTGTCATTAGGGTTTAATGCTTCCCTTTTTTATGCCAATCTCAGGCCATGTCCCTGGGTCAAAAAAATCCAGCGAAAGCTAAATTCTTTGTCCAGGTGTGCCCTTATAAAGGTTAAGCTGAGTTGTGCATGTTTGGAGAAGAGTGGAGAAAAATAGAATGAGAATTCTTTCATCAATTCTGTGGTGGTGTCTTTTACTTAATGGGCATATTTATTGAAGTGATCTAAAAGTAATCCTAAAGTAATCAGATTACGTTACATGTTTTTGGTAATCCAACTGATTACGTTACTGATTACAAAAATGACCATGTAATTTGTAGTCAGTAATGGATTACATTTCAAAGTAATCTGACCCAACCCTGATTAAACTCTACCGAATCTATTTGGAAGTAAAGCCATCATATCCTTCTTGTAAATGAAGGTTTCAAACACAGTTGTTGACTCTAGATACAAGTTCATGTTGTTTAATACTGATGCCGCAGGTATTGGTTTGTTCAACAGGCAGTACTCCCAACCATACTTCTCAGTCTGTCATCATATTAAGCCTGCCCGCTATGCCGAATAAGCGCTGCGGTTGTAATTGGTTCCTGGGTTTTCAGTGATTTTGAAATGGCTGTGAATTGAAGAATTGCCAGAAGGATCTGCAGAGCAAGATAAAATTAAATCGCAATTTTATCTAGGTTCAACCAGGCGGTTTTCTTGGCACATGCCACTTGATATGCAACTGTGCCTTTTTCCCTTTGATTGTTTTTGCACAAATATCAGTATCATAACACACAGAAAAGACATTACAAAAACATGAATTTGACTTTCATGCAATGTCCTGAAGTATGAGAGTTTGAAGTCCAACAACAAATTGCAAAACTACAATAAAACAATGCAACTTCTGAATCATAAAGAAGTTTTAATTTTTGAGTTTTGACATTTTGCCTAAAGGCTAACAACTTCATTTTGTAACTTTATGAATTGGACTAGTGGTCTACTTAGAGATACAGTCTGCATTTCAAATCCCTATACGCTCTTTGAGTAAGCCAAATTAATCATGCAGTTTCTTTAGTCCTTGCTTTACCAAAGAAACAGATCTCTGACATTTTGTCTGAACATTTTTGACTGTGTGGAGAATTAATGTGTTTATTATTATAATGCAACAATACATCATATTAATCAGTACTGTGCTGCATGAATAGTCAGTAATCAGGACATTAGCATCAAAGTACAGTCTTTGAGTACGATAATTAATAAGGTTTGCTTACTATTTGTTAGCTGACTAGGCTGTAAAATTATATGTCCAAAGAGAAACAAACTAGGGTTATGTTAGACTACAAAAACAAAATAGTGCCTACTTGCAAATTTGGTTTGAAATGTTTGACTTTGTGTATTTGTTCTTAATACCATACAGGTTATTATGACCGCTAGCGAAGCGGTCATATAATGATTGTCAAAGTTCTTTTTTTTTTTTTTCCCCCGTCATCTACTTCCTGAATTTTTGGTCAACGATACCCGGGACACCGAAACACCGGTGCAATGAAATTTGGTGGGTATGTAGCCCCACTAGACTTTTACAGAAAAATTTAATTTAGGTCCCGGGGTCACCCCTAAATAACTACCTGAATCGTGGCACTGGGGATAAAGAATCATTTATGGTATGTTGGTCTCAAGGGCCCAACCTGGCCCATAATCACCCATTTGTGATTTGCAACCCACCCCAAACCCCCCGGTAAAAATGAAAATGCAATATCATTTTGCTTTAATCGCCCCTATCTTCAGTTAAGATGTTCAGAACTGCACCAGATTTTATGTGTATGATTGACCTGGCATTCTCTAGGGGTTTGCCAAGTAGAATTTCATCCATGGGGGGGTCTAAAAAATTTTAGGTTATGTGTACATTTAGTGACTGTACACTCATTGGCCTGTAGATGGCGGTGCACACATATACACATGCACACACACACACAGGCACGCACATACTATCGGTATTAGAACGGCCGATACATAATTACAAATTCAGTAGGATTAAAAGAAAGCCAAATATTCATCATCATCATCATGGCTGCATTTCCAGTATTGGTGATCCGTAGTCGTTTGTCCACTAGATGGCGCATCGTTGCAGTGAGACGTAATTTTGTTGGAAGTTAAAAGTGGGTTGGAAAAACAATGGACGCTTCTTACAAGGACTGTAGTTTACCGCAGAGAACGTTAAAAAGGATAGGACGATGTTCACATGAAATGTAATTCCCATTTTAACATCGAAATAAATCTGAGAATCGGACAGGTTTTACTGCGATGTTCTTATAATATCAATAAGGAAGGTACAATAATGTTGGTTGAGTGATGGAGGCCAATTTGATTGCATTTGTAGAAAACTATAAATGCGGTTATACCAAGCAAATTGATAGCAGCACTGTAATTGTATATTTCGACTGTCATTTGTTGCACGTGCTACAAAAATCATTCTGTGCAATGGAAGATTTACCAACGTTACACCGTCCAATACAGTTTTGCCTATACATGCGCGGAGACTGAGGCGCCTGTTTATTTGTTTTAAGTGCGCGCAGGGTGTGAGAGGGGAATCGATGTGCTTTGATTCCAGCTTGGTAGTTGTAGTCTGTGAGATTAAAAAGCACGTGTGTGTGAAGTATCCAAACAAGGACACCTTCATTTCATTATGGCTGCTTTAGCAACATACCTTAAGCTACTGTGTAGTGGGTCCCATTTAGAAGTGGCTACTTCATCAAGGCTTTCCTTGACTCATGGAGCTGCGTGAATTTTATTACAACTTTTCGCCCGCGATATGGCAGTTTAAGTCCGCTTGATGCTGTAAGGCGTACGCCATTGGTTTCCAAAGGAGATTTTATTTGTGTCGCCAGCATAGCCTATTGAATTTATGTTGTAAATAGGCCTACCTTATAGGCCTACCTGTAGCTTAGGGAAGCTAACAGCTTTCTATTAGGATCTAGTTTGTTAGTTACAGTTTTGTCATAACTCCCTGATGCATTTTTGCATTTAGAATAGCCAGAGCGTGGATATCTCAATCGAAAATTAAACAATATCGGTTTATGGACTAGGCTGGGTGAACCCAGCCTGATCTGCCCGCTATTTATTTTTTGATTTCTTAAAAGATTGAGCTTGGTCTCGTGAAAGCCAGACAAGCCATGGACCTCAGTTACACAATGCAAGGGAACATGAATCAGCCTATATTTTGCATTTAACAATAACGGACAACAGCTCTTCAACTTTGGCCCGTTAAAATGTGTATGAACAGTCTAGCGGCGCATTTCATCATGGCCCATTTGGACATGTCAGTTATTTGCACCACTGGTTAGATGTAAAACAGCATTTCGTTTCAGACTACTGTTACTTAATTTGTGCATTGACAATAAAGTATCACATGAACTAAAGATGACTAAAATCTTATGTAGAAGAAGAAACATTGACAAAAAATCCATCCATCCAAAAATGACCTTTGTTTTTGATAGTTGTTGAAAACGGCATGGAACTGACAGAGATGTTTTTGTTTATTAATAAATAAAAAATATAACATTATGCTGATACCTTTTGCTTTTCCCAAATACAATGTAGCCTACATGTGTAAGTGACCTTTCATCAATCCAGTTGCAATGGATGAACTGTGCTGAACTGCCCTACTTGTGATTGTTTAGAGATTTTAAAGGTTTTATAACAATGCTACAACTTCTTTGGCTATTCTACAATCTATTCACCTTTTCAGCCCCAGTAGGCTACTTTCTGTGCAGCCGCACACACACACACACACACACAGGCATGCCAAACAAGCATACACAAAAGTTTCAAGAGTGGGGGATGGAGTAAAAGATGGAGACAAATTGATTAGTGTAATTTATTTTCGCGGAACGGATGTACAGGACTGAGCGGCGGTCATATTTTGTAACGCTATGCGGTACATCTAGTTTTTGATGATTTTGATGACATTAGCGACTATGAATGACATACTTAATACCTACCCTTCATCATGACTTTCATACACTGCCTGGTAAAAAAAAGGTCACGTCCTGGATTTAACTAAGCAAATAGGTAAGAGCCTCCCTGTGGAGGCAGTGCTATGATCTTAGGTTGCTGCAGTTATAATAATAATAATTATACAAACTACAAACAATGCTAAAACCTGGTTGGTGCTTGCATTTCTTCTCTTGTACTTCCCTCATGAGCAAATGGAAGAATCAGTAATGCATGCTGAAATCAATCAAATTAAAAAAAATATAAGATTTTTTTTTCATCACTGGACGACATGCAAGTCCTTTGCAATTCCAAGCTCTTTGTGCACAGTGCAGACATTGCATAATGAAAGTGAGTCTTTTATATGACTGCCAGTCTCCTTTTCAGTATGACTTTGCCATTTACATTAATCTGATTATGTGGCTTTAAGGTAGAACCACTACAAAGACATCCTCTAAACACTGCAAATCATGGCACTGTTATGATGTGTGCTTAAGTTTCTGTTGATAATTGGCCATAATTGTCATTTGAGTCCCAGCATTCAACTGAATAAGGCTCTAAGCCTGTAAATCTATGTTTGATTAATTCAGTAATTTCTAAGTTGTGAAAGAATTATATGGGTATTATACAGTATATGAAAAATGAAACATGTGAGTATTATTTAATATGCAAAATTATTATTTTAACTTTACATAAAATCCTTGGGTTACACTTTACTTGACAGGTGTCGCCATAAGAGTGACATGACACTGTCATGAATGTGTAATAAACAAGTCATAAACATTTATGACATAACGCTTCTGTTATTAAGTGACATTTGGTTTTTGTCATAACAAGTTAGGGTTAGGATTAGGGTTTGGGTATAGGATTAGGTTTCATGTGTCATGACAGTGGCATGTGTTCATGACAGTGTCATGTCACTCTTATGTCGATACTGTCAAGTAAAGTGTTATACTTTGCTATTTACTATTATTTAACCCAGTTTATCACTAACTATATGAGCTGATCCTGCTACTCTCACAGTAATTTTCATCTATGTTGCATGAGCAACATCCCTAACCCAAACGAATCCACAAGAATAGTCACCCCTCTACGGTTGGAACCACAGTGGGAGTTGGGAGGACATCAAAGTGCTGCAGTAAATGTAGCTGCGGTGGTAGAGGTAGCACTGATCCCCAAGTCTCAGACGCTTTTTTCTGAGGTTTTTCGCACATTGCTACAATCTTCACAGCTTAAGTCTCTGAGCTTTAGAGAAGGGGGCCTCTCGGAGGCCAGCAGACCGGGGCCTCATTATCCATCAGACTACACTCAGCCCACTGCTTCTCCCATTAAGGGAGGGAGAGAGAGAGAGAGAGAGAGAGAGAAAGAGAGAGAGAAACTTATTTTTGCTGAATGATGTCTGAATGCCTTTTGAGTTTTACAGTCTACTGTACATCAGAGGTTCAAAGTTGTGGTAATGTAATTAGCCACCTGTTGTTTTCTTTTTAACACCATCTGGTTCTTAACTACTGTTTCACATCATTGAAGTGGACTAAATAAGCTCTCCTTACCTACGATGTTACAATGAGATGCACCAGTTCTAGCCATAAGTAATAATAAAGCAAGAACATGCATGCATAATATATGAGGATAGGATCATTTTCCTTCTGTTAATTTAATGTTGATCATGATCCGTTCTTGTTTTTAGCTTTGTATGTGTAGACTTTGTTTGTGTCCATTAGGCTGAGGTTTCATTGTTTACACTCATCAGTAAGACTGGAGTTTTTCAGAGTTTCAGCTATGTCTCTTACAGATAACAGTTTGCAATATTTCTTATTAAAAAACAAACATCTGTTGATCTTTGAGGGTAAGGTCTGAGGTTTGAGGGTAGGTTTTATTTCAACAGAAAAGTTTGGACAAAACAGACACATAACAGTATATGTCATTAAAATCCTTGCTGTTCCCTAATGAACAGAAACAGTCAGTAGTTCTAATTTACTCTGTGATTCTGTTATTAATTAATACCACTGTGGCTCGCATGCTCAGTTGGCAGATATGCCAACACACTTATTACAATAAAAAACAATAAATGAGACCTCCACTTAATCAAAATACGGTGACATTGTGGTAATAAAATGATAATTATTTCATATAACGTTTATCAAGCCGTTACAACACCAGGTGCTGTGGAAGTAGAACAACAAATAGAAACATCCAGTGAGAGTGAAGCACAATAACATTGGGATATTTTACGACTTTCACCACACAAGACGGTGGCAACCAGAAGAAGAGCAAGGTGATGCCTGCTTGATAACCCCAGTAAAATGCTCTCGAAGGCTGTTCTGCTGGTGATGTTTTTTGCAAGGTTGATTTGTTTTTTTATTTTTTGCTACGATTTTGATGGTAAATAGGCTTGTTGTTGATAGACCGCTGTGTGAAATCTCCCAGCACTCGGAATTTAACATCTCTTGTGTTGAAAAAAAAAAGAATAAAATACTCCACAGTCAACAGGACTTTCTAAGACTATCTAGAGCTCACGCAAATCTGTGAATGTTTTCATAGCATTCTTAAGTAACAATGTTTCTGGAAATGGTCCAAAAATAGTATGATTAACTTATGATGCTTTTGGGAAACTGGGCCCAGAATAGTAAGGTAAACTGAAGCATAAAACTAATTTAAACTGAAAAGCCTTTTCCAAAAAGGAAAATTAAAATGGTAAAAGGATAAAAGGCAACCAAGGATAAAACACCAAATCAAAATGAGCACAAAACATCAGCTGATGAAGGGAGAGAATAAAGTAGATTATGTGTTCTAAACATTTAGGCAATTCAGTTTCTCCGGATAGACTATAGAGACAGAAGACATTTTGAATAAATAAATAAATAATACAATTGCAGAAGAAATATCTGAAGCAGTGGGGCCTCAGTTGCTTTTTAAATTCTTATTGGAATATTTACGTGTGGAGAACAACAAATGCCTATAGCTGCCCAAACATTGTCCAGACACTCTTTCAAGGGACTAATAGACATTTACTTTTGGGTCATTTCATGCCAAATCACTTCAAAACAACAAAGGGAAATTCCCCTTTGTTTTTCTCCCATTTTTATCATACCCCTCATGCCAGATATGAGCCCAGGCCAAATTGCAGAGCTGAACCAAAAAAGTTTACAAAATACTCAATTTGAACTAATGTACCCTTATTTCCCTCTTGCACTGCCCAAAGTGAGATGTGGCAATTTCAAACACTGATATGTTCAGCACCGTTGAGGATTTCAGGACTCTGGTTACCTTCCCCTTGTAGAGTCTGAATCTGAGGGCAGACATGACCTTCAACTATTATTATGACAGTGGTACTGTATGGAGGGGTTTTCAACACAATTCACTATTGTAAGAAAAACTTCTTCCACTGACTGAATAAATACACACACATTGTATTAACAGCACCCTCAAAAAAAGTATTGTTTGTTTTACCTCAACATGTTTTACCTTTTCCCCAAATCATTTTGATGGCACATAAACCATCCCCCTCTGAAACAAAAAAGAGCTGCTGTTCTACAGGAATTCAGAGATTTTGACTGCTGTCGGTGCATTCCCTCTATATATATTATATCAGAGTTATGTTTATACTTTGTTATAAAACATTTATATTTAGTTTGTTTATTATTGCACTTCTCAACTGTAACGGCCAAATCTTGTTAATGGTGCATTTAAGTCTATACGTACATACTTTTAATAAAAAATGAAATCCTTGTATCATCATTTGTGTTTAAAGTTAGATTTGCATACATTCAGATTCTACAGGTTGAAGCAATGCATAGTAAACATTTGTGTGAGGGTTTAATTTAATCGCCAAAATGTTATGAACTTTTGGTATTGGGCTATAAACTTGGCTTCTGCCTACAGTATATCTGGAGTATTGCCATATATAATACGAATTTGGAGAAACACAGAGGTGAGGTGGGTCAAGTGGGGACCTCTAGGTCATTTGTCATGGAATAACCCATTCTCAGTGCTTTTCCACAGTCTTGGCTTTCATAAGATCGGGCAGCCACTTGCCTCCTTGTCATCCTCCTTCAGTCTGTGTGTAATGATAGATATATCTGATCTCTCAAAGTGTTGCTGTGCAGCTGCCCAGCGAGGGGTTATCATCCTATTGGCTTAATGGGGGTGAAGAAGCAAAGCCGAAAATTTAAAGCAACTTCACGCCGTAATCTCCTCTGTATGCAGTCACGGCCCCACGGTCATCGAGATCACATGGCTAATCTCCTAGCAGTGGAATTACAGATGGCAAATATGGCAGAAGCTGAATTCATTTGACCTGAGATGGAGATAGAGGTTTGAATTTACAATCAGCACAGAAACTTTACTCACACAACAATACTCTCTGAAAAGGCCTTCATGAATCATGTTATAAATGGAGAAACAAATTATTGCTTTATATTGTCATGTATAATTCAGTATGAGTAGTAGTCGTTTCACAATCAGGGTAAGAGCTTTGTTTCATGAGGCCTAAAAATTGAACCTTCTTGAAATATCGTTATTGTTATCTTTTTATTGTTTAATCCACTGTACATTGAATAAAAAATGTTCCTTGGCATCTGGTCATTAAAAATTCTAATATAGTTATATAAGTATAGTTCCATTGTTTTGAACCATATGAACAATATGACCGGAATACCCCTTTAGTAAGGTCCAACAATAGCCAGTTCCATATTTAACATATTCAGAGCTAGGGAACATATTTTTCAGATTCCTAGCCTTACCCCTAGCTCTAGGGAACTTACTGTAGGACCCTTTATCATGTTTCCATTATATGCCATATACATTTGGGGAGCATTGAACCCATGGAACATAGAAATGGCCTGGTAATGAGAAGTGTCCATTGTTGCATCAAGCCCTGTTTTCCCTTTCTATTTAAATCTTCCGGACTGTTTTTGAGAAACAATACCACTCAAAAAAGTAGGATCTTGAAGCATGGAAGATAAATTGGCCAAGGCTGAGAGACCCATTTAAAATTCCAAGGGCAAGGAAGAGGAAAGGCAATTTAAGATATCCTGTCATTACCAATGCATGAAGCATAATGGCAAAGTGCTTTCAGTACTCTGTTCAGTTTACTGCCACGTATACCTAATTGGCTGAGAGCATTGTTTTTGCAATTAGAACAATTAAGACAGGTCCGAGTCCATTAGGCAAGATACTAAAAAAATCTCTCACAAGTGAAAATGCCATCTGACTGCTTTGAATTGTGACCTTTGGTGGTTGAAGGTTGCTTTTCCGATTTCAAGGAGGTGCATAAAGGCAGAGATTGTATGGGAGGTGGAAAGATCACAGAGGCAAGAGACTGCAGGATGTAAATGGCAGATGTGTCTTATCTGACAACGCCATGGTAACATATTGATCAGCTTCTGTGATACAGGTACATGAGCTCGATATAAATCGAGAAAGAGGCCCAATGGCCTGCAACTGGGAAAACTGAGAAACTATAGCTTATGTGTTTAAATGTCAGCATGGATTTGCTAGACAAAAGCTGCCCTCTGTGTGTCCACCCAATTATACAACCATATGTTGTATACAGCAATCAATAATGATACAGTATAAAATTGCTGAAAGGTTGATCCTATGAAAAGTTTGGCACCGATATGTATGATAATTGATTGCAAAATCTGTATTTACAGTCAATTGGATGAAGCCAAATCTCAATCAGTGTTGATGCACTGGCTGTTAAATTATTTTTTAAAGAGGCATTGTCTTTATTACATGGATGTGCCTTTCGTGTAATCACTATATTACACTGACCTGGTGTGGCAGAGGGTAGGAGCTAAAGGTAAATAAAAGCATTTTGTACGTTTTGCATAGTTGATGCTCAAATCTGTTCTAATGTTAATTACATTAGGTAGCAGTACAGAGTTTGAGTCTAAAATGAGAAAATTGACTTTTTGTCACATCCATAACACCAGTAAAATGCCTTGGCATTTGTATGATGTGAAGGATAAAATTTATTTTTGTGCATTTTTTCTCATGTACATTCTTCAGCCAAAAATAGCAAATGCTCAAATTTCATGTAATCATTCACATCATACCATACCATCACATTTTATTGGTGTTATGGATGTTACAAAAAACGTAATTTTCCATGGAATTGCCCTGAGTCAGCTAATGCCCTAAAATGCATACAAACAGCACAGCTGTTAACAACAGCACAGCTGGCATTGGTAACGCTTTATATTAGGTGATATAGTCTTAAAGGCTTTTCTGACAACAGCTATGACACCTATGTTTATCTGACCTTCACATGACTAGGGATGGCACAATACTACCTGATACCAATGCCTGATACCAATCCACAACCTTGAGTGTCTTCCAACACGGAAACCTACGTACATACAGTATATACAGTATGACTAACTAGCATGAAAATTAACTTGAAGATAATACTAAAAGTTGGCCATAATTACTGCATACTGTAACTGTTGCTGTACCGGTAAGTATTTTAAGGGCAGCAACACATACAGTGTGTTGCCATTTTGTTTCTAAATATTTTGCCATGACAAAATTAAGTTACAGTATTCTGTGTCTCCTGAATCCAAGTGAATAGAGCCAGATTTCAGATCAATACCGACAATCAAAGCATTGAAGTCGCAACATATTTTCTCTCACACAAATGAACAGCTGTGGCTGTGTTTTTCCTCTCTTCCTCCTTTGGCCATATCAGACAGTGTCTATTCATTACTGCCTAACACGGCCGCTGCCACGCTGCGATGAGAGCACATGCGTCTGCCCCTCGCTGCGGCTGCAAATCTGCCACAGACGTTCCGGTGAGTGAACACTGCCAGAGGATAATGCACCGCTGCCCTGGGTACCCGTGTGGGGTGGAGTTGGGGGGGTTTGGGGGTTGGTTGCTGTACATCTACCTCTGATCTGAATATTAAAAAAGAAACAGAGGCCAGGCCCCGGCGACTGCATCAGTCAATCACAATCAACTAATTGCGGAGCTGCAGCGCTCAAATCATGGCTCCACTGGAGGTTAATGAAAATAGCACCTTGCTGTGACATAACATCTGATCTTGTTAAATGCGCATGTCAAGCGAAACACTGACAGTCTGTCAAAGACTAGTGCCCCTCCAAACGAATACGCTCACAGGCATCTTTGGGTGATAACTCAGGTGCTTTATCTTGCTAGTACATGACAGGCCCTCTTCATTTAACTCGCCAGGCTGGCGTTGAGGTCTGCAAAGTCCCAACAAAGGAGGAGGGAATAGCTACACGCTGCATTGTAAAGGCCCGGCAAGCCCCACCCTGCAGGTCCCTGAACCAATGTGATGCATGTTATTGCATTAATAGACTTGATTGCTGCTGAATGCGCTGCAGTGTAAGTAGGGGGATATGTGTGTATGAATGTTTTGAGTATGTTTATCTGCCCAGTGTGCAGAGAGTGTATGTGTGTGTGTGTGTGTGTGTGTGTGTGTGTGTGTGTGTGTGTGTGTGTGTGTGTGTGTGTATGTGTGTGCGTGCGTGTGCGTTTCAATATGTGTCTGCAAGTGTAAGTGAGATGGATAACTGGTTCGATATGCTAGTGTGTGTGAGGGGGGTCTACACCATGACAACGCTTTGAGATTAGGGCTGGGAGTTGCTCTGGGAGTTGCTCTGGGGTCAGAGTCATGTTTGAAGCAGGTTAATTGCTTAAGAAGGATGTTGGCAAAGGCATCGTCAGGGCCTCATTAATCATTAAGACTTTTAGATAGCTCAGCAAGTGGCCTTGATGATGGAGCCTAACTGAACCAAAACAGTGTCTTTCTCAGACTGCAAGGCTTGTATCTTTCCGCTGGTCAAATAATCCTTATGGACAATTCTATTCAATTCCAATTTGCTTGTGTAGTGCTGTTTACAAAAGGAAATGGAGTAGGTTCTAAAAGATTCATGGTGTGTACATTCTTCTTGGCTTGTAACCCTTGTTGAGAGGAAACTATTTTAAAACTATTAAAACTGTGCATCTATGCATCAGTCCTGGGGGACAAGCAGATGACACATGAAGTACAGTGACAGGAGCTAAATATTTCACTGACATATGAAGTACCATAACAAAAGCTAATGTATTTCCCTTGCATGCCAATCATCCACACCTGGAAGGGTACTGTATATTGCGTGATAGTCTGGCTATGGTGTATTCGTTTTAGGATGTCTTATGCACATTAGCAGTGTTGATTCACTTTGGAAGGGTACTGTATATTGCGTGATAGTCTGGCTATGGTGTATTCGTTTTAGGATGTCTTATGCACATTAGGGTGGTTCACAAAATTAATTTTCACCAAATTTTGCCAGATTGCGTTTTTGTCTCGTTCCAATTGGCATTGTAAGTATCTGTATCAAAAATGGAGTCAATTGCTGCAGATTTAGGGGTGGCACACTTTTTCACAATATTGACATACACACAATACAAGATGTATTGGTATCCGGATAAAACCACTGCAGATGCTGCATTGAAGAGCATTGGACGACATTTATGGTACCCGTCAGAAGAACTTGTCGCCCTGACATTTTTTAATGCTCAGCTCACTACCATTGGTTACCCCTTCCCTGTGAAGCGCTTTGAGTGCTAAATAAATGTAACATGTTGTTGTTGTTGTTGTGTTGATGCTGAAGAAAAAAAGACAATGCTGAGAAATATTGAAAGACGCCCTGGGAAGATGCTCAAAGACTTGATACCAAGTCTTTCCTCCACAAGAGTAGTACAGCTACCATCTCTAGCCTCGTCACTCGCTGCTCAATCCACTTCTTTGAGGTTCTTACTGAAGGCCAAATGGATGGCAGAAGTAACCCTGATGATGTGAGGTCCATTCTCACAGATGAGAAACTGCGTCAAACAGTTAATTCCTTGAAGGTCATCAACGACAGCGCAGAGAGAGCCATTGCCCTTATTAAATGCTGTCAACAATCTGTGCGAAACGAAGACCAAAAGCAAACAAAATGTTGTGCAAGGACAGAGATAAAGTATCAAAAAGAACAAAGTCATCATACAGCGAATAGTGTTTGAACTGTTCTAATGTTCTTACTCATTAAGTACAGGAAGAGATTATTAATGACCATACTTATCTTTTATTTTGTTCAAGTTTCTGGTTCCTGCGAAAGTTATGCATTCTTAGGTTGAGCAATTGTGAAAAAGTGTGCCACCCTTTACTGGCATCCTATTGGCTCAATTTTTGGTACAGATGTTCAAAATGTCAATAGGAACAAGGCAAAATGCTTTTACTTATACCATTATATTGTGAATAAACCCTAATGCACATGTTCAAATTATATGTAAATCTAACCTTATTTATTAGTGCATACTGTGATTTGCACTATATAAAATGAACATTGTTATATGTGATACATAGCACCAAGGGAATTCAGTGTAAAGTGATGCCATGCCTCACTTATCCTGCTTATAAAACTACTTCCAAAAGAAACTGCTGGTTAAAAATGAAGTGTTTTGAATTGATTATCATTGTTTTCATACTAACTGCTAATTGAAATAATCACTTAAAAATCATCGAAAAGTCAGAAACATTAAAATCACTTAATTTACACATGATGCTCCAAATCTGCTATCAGAATGAAAATAATCAGAATAATAGACTCTCCTAAATCATTGACATACCCTATCATATTATATACATTAACTAACCTAATGCCTTATACACTGGTTATTTCCCGCTTATAGCACATAATGACTATGGAATTTTTTTTTTTTTTTTTAACTGGTTACATCTTTTCAGCATTTTGAAATATTCTAATGGGCATAATGAAGACAAAATACCAATAGCAAAGCATCAATTACTGAAGTTTAATTTCCTGCTGAGCATAAAGATCTGCAGTTTCATTATCACTGGATACCTCTTTGTGTGTTGAGGGCTCGCACACTTTTTGACATGGGGGTCAGGAAGGCTGGTCGGTGAATGGATGTACGCATTACAAATTGTGTATTAATGCAGGAGCCACGGTGCAGAATGGTGGTTCAGCCATGGCAGAGGCTGCCCACTCTACCAGTGACAGCACTTTGGAAGTCATTAAGCGGCCGCTGTAATTATGCCATTATGCTGCTCATTATGGAGAGACTGTAGTCTAATCTCCCAGGGGTGCCCAATCACCACCAAACGCCATTAGACAGCTCTTCCTGACAATTCATCACCAGTAGCTCACTAAATGATAGGCTCGCCTCGTGTTCCCCAGCAGAATTCCTCTGGCACAGTAATTCCGAAAGGGCCAGCGAGAACAATGGGCCTAGGTTAATCTCCATGCTAGCTTACAGGAAGATCAAGTCATGGGCAAACGCTATTCCATTTGGTTTCCCTTTCTGTGGGTGGTATGAGTGATGAGAGATGGGGATCCTTGTACAGATCCAGGTGTATGGTCCAAGCGGAGTCAAATTGCTGTCGTCGCTGTTTGTTGACTCGTTGTGGCTATGTGGCTTTGAAACTATGTTCAGAAAACACAGCCGCCAAATGTGGCATCTTCTCATGTGCTCATGCACTGTGTATATTCTCTTTTGTTTGTCATCACAGGCATTTTGTCAGATAAAGGACTCGCCAAACATTTGCCCACCTGGAATCAGAAAATTGATCAACCCCAAATGTTAATATGTATCCTTGCCTATTTTAAGCGGGTATACTGAGAAGGTGATGCTTTTTAAATGGGTACTGAGATGGTGATGCTTTTTAAGTGGGTATACTGCGATGGTGATGCTTCTTAAGTGGGTATACTGCGTAGTCCTGCATATCACAGACTACACCACTGGTCTGTAGCAGTGTTGCGAGTGTTAGCTGAACTTCTCCAAATCAAAAAGGAAGGGACACTGCAAGTCAGCATGGACATACCTGATGTAGTGGGGCCGGAAAGACAAGCTCGCCATGCACTACATCATCAGTGCACTTTCAGTAAAAGCCTGCTGGCAGGGAGTAAGGAGACAATGGGTGACTCAGAGGACCTCACTAGTATTATTTGAAGAGTCTCAAGTTGTTTTAAGTGAGACATCACAGAGTCTGGATTTCTTTGCCGTTCACAGTTATTTGCCGTCAGAATCATAGCCAGTACAGAGACCTTTTCATTCACCTCCAGTCTGTCCTCTAGAATGCCCTGCTGAATTGATGCTGCCATGTAAGAGATGAAAGGACTAAAATGCAGCTGTGTCTGGAAGCCAGTGTCTACAGACACACACACCCTTTTTAAGTCTGTAGAGATGGTTGCAGAACTGTCTAGCAGAGTGGGGGACATGAACACTCCAGATCTTACATAAGGGATTTTAACTTGTCATGATGTACCAAGGTTGTGTGTTTATTTGCACTACTCGGTGCAGTCTATTTACTTGTACTGACCTCATTTGTTGTGCTTGATTTTTTTTGTGCTTGTCATTTATCTAAAGATATGCAGTTACATATCGTATTTATTGATTTATTGAAAACATATTACAACTGAAACAAAAACTGGCTTGCCATTCAAGTAAATGAATGATGGTAGAAATATTTGCTTTTAGCCCCTATGCTGAGCACTACTGTTAATCAAATGTTTAGGTATCTAATTTGTATCTCATTTATGCATTCATATTTGTTTAGTGTTTCCATAAAACATTTGGTTCCATAGTCTTTTTAACATGTCACATTTTTTACACTGACAGCAACATCCCATAGGGGAGATTTAACAGTCACAATGATGTACAACACAAATCAAGAAGAAACACAAAAATCACAGTTTCACAGTGCAGCCCAGAAGAAACTGCACAACCCCACCCGCCCCAAGAATGAACTCTTCCTTTTTCAAGCTGTTCACCAACAATGGATTAGGGGTGTAAGAAAGCATGCAAATAATGCCCCAAGATTTGCCAGTCTCTCTAATTAGTTAAATGGCACAAATGCCTTCTGTTCAAATGTGCTAACAAGCAGATTATAAAACAGAGGAGGACCAAACAAATTAGAGAAAAAAACCTGCGCAACCTTGCGATGTGCTTGCTCCTCCAATTACCGACTGTGTCAGGAAGGAGTGCGTTCATTCGGTGGCAGCAATTTAGTGTGCCCTGGATAGGAGGCGTCTTATCTCCATACTGCTGCGGCTGGATAACATCTGCAAATATCTCCCTGCAGACTTTGAGGGATGCGTGCGCGTGTGCTGAAGACAAACTCATAAGTTTATGATGGTGTATGGGTTTGTGTGTTGTGTGTGTGTGTACATGTATGTGTGTGGGTGTGTGTGTTTGCGCGTGTGTGTGCGTATGCGTGGATACTGTATGTGTTTTTGTATGTTTTGCTGTTTCTTTGTTTGGCCTAAGTGATTAAGATTTGGTGCAGGGCAAAGTAGGTTTTTATTCATTTTATTCAGACTTTTAGTTTTGAAATATATATCTTTTTGTTTAACCCTGAGGCCGTTGCTGTTTGTGTCTGACAGATGGCTTATATATGGAGAGGCAGATGCATATATGTTGATCCATATGTCGATCCAAATGTTTTTTTTTGTTTGTTTTTAATATATGAATTGCGATCAGAAATAGGCCTATAGGAGATGCAATAACAATAATAACAAGCATAATATATTTATGCTTAATACTTAATCAGTGGTAGAAATTAATAAATTAGTTTCATTGACAAAGACACTACTGAGAGTTACCACTCACAGTAGTTAAAAAAGGATTACTACAGAAATGACTGAGTGCATACAGATGTGGGATTATAAGTGTTGATTTATGTTCCAATGTTTTGTGAAAAAAATCCCTCAAAGTATCAATTACAAATAGTAAAACTGCAGACAGTTACAGACAAAGTTGTGCCAAGAAACCTCTATAGCAAACAATCCAAGCCCTCATTTCAGCATTTTAATATAGGTGGTCTCTCAAAGATTTCCCATAGTTACGGTCAGGGTATACACTGAGATGATACTCTGATCTAATTTACACCGCAAGCAAGACATAAGCAAGAGGAAAGCGTAAATTAATTCATTTACACAGTCTTCATCTCTAATGTGACATAACAATGTGTTTATCCATGTGTGTATAGGTGTTTGCTCCAAAAACTCTTTAAAATAGAAGTGAAGCATTTCCTCTAATATGACAGTAAATGCTTTCCTCTAATAGACAGTAAAATAATTCTATCACTAACAATAGACGTGTGTCAGATGGGTGAAAAACACTTTAAAAACAGCTGTAGTATAAATACCTCATAAGAAACCTATCCGTCGAGTTTTCACATAGATCTCCGTTTCTCGAGGTCACCGAGTACTGACGGTATACGAAACAAAACAAAAACAATCGGTTTTACCTAGCTCGAGTTGCTACAACCAGCAGCTAATCCTGCCAGGCAGCTACATCACTATACTCCGTGGGCATGTACAGTACGTGGGGGCTCACGGACATGCCCCCAGAGTTTAGCGCTATAGCTGCCTGGCTGCATTAGTTGCTGGCTGTAGCAACTCAAGCTAGGTAAAATCGATTGTTGTCCTTTTTTTCGTACCAACAAAACTCGGTGACCTTGAGAAACGGAGAACTGTGAAAACTCGACAGATTTTTCCTTTAACTTTTCATTAAAAGAGGGATCAGTTGATGGCAGACGTCATTTTCACTGTCCTTTAAAAAATGCCCAGAGATAACATTTCCACATTTTAAAAAAACTTTTCTCCACATTGTAAGCATACCATTGACCTAAAACAACACTTTTTAATGATGCTTATTGCTTAATGCCCTAGACACACCTCAAGCTGTCATTGCTGAGTCGGCTGATGAGTAGAGGGAGTTATTAAATACGATGCTGAAATAACACTCTAAACCAAAAGGGGGCTGAAGATGATAGACAGTTTCAGTATTATTAAGAAATGTTTTATTGTGTTTTCCAAAGACAAATGTCAGAGAGAACATTGCAATGTCAAGGTCTAGATTTTATAGATCCAGCCGAAGGCATTGGAAATGTGTTCTAATTGCTGGGCTCATACTGAGGAAGTTGTGCTATCTTTTTCCTCACTCTCGAAGAACCTTCAGGAAATTCATAAACCTCATCTCTGGCTGGAAAACATCAGAAATTAGAGGGATCCTCTCATCTCTTTGGCTCTTTTCATGCCCTAGTTGCCTCTGCAGCCTCTAGTTGCCTCCTTTTCCACCCCCTTCATCTCTTCTCCCCTGTCAAAAGCAGCCTTTTGCTTCTTTGTTCTTCCCTGGTTAAAAAAAGCCCCCCCCCCCCCCCCCACCCAAGAGAGCCTTCAGCCAGAGCATTGCTGCAAGCAATAACTCCTCAAACTTTTTCAATAACATCAACCTCTCTCCCACCCTGAGAGATATGCCAACATATATTGCTTGGAGATCTGAAGCTCTGCTTTTCTGAGTAAACAAGTGTGATGTGTGTGTGTGTGTTTCTCCTATTTCTTTTCATACACTCGAGGGTAGTTTGTATCAAGCTAAATGCACCGATCAAATGAGTGCAGAATGAGTGGCATATAGGCATCGGGAGGGAACAGGCCAGGTGTCCTTTTACTTGTATAGCAAGTAAGTTTAAATGTCTGTTTAAGAATAACAATACGGCTGGACCAGAACACCAGTGGTTTGCAATATTAAAGACACTCGACTATTGGGTCAAGTACTTGTTGTTA
Source organism: Alosa alosa (assembly GCF_017589495.1). Classification (NCBI taxonomy): domain Eukaryota; kingdom Metazoa; phylum Chordata; class Actinopteri; order Clupeiformes; family Clupeidae; genus Alosa; species Alosa alosa. Next base: position 18,639,417 of record NC_063197.1, on the reverse strand, counting down.
CTGTCAATGAATATATGTCAAATGTATTAAATGCCAAAAGCAAAAAGGCAAAGTCAATAGTAAAAATATTACATGCATAAAAAATGAAATATTAAAATAAGTAAATGAATCACAAACTGTGTAATCAATAAATAGGCACATATAAATATCAAAGATTTTAAGTATAAGTATAAGTATATATACTTTTTTGATCCCGTGAGGGAAATTTGGTCTCTGCATTTAACCCAATCGGTGAATTAGTGAAACACAAACAGCACACAGTGAACACACAGTGAGGTGATGTTATGTCAGTACATTTATTATAATACATAAGTCATATAATAATCCTGCAATCATGAGTTTTGCATTGCCAGATTCCAGACAATCCCACCTACACAAATACGAAAGGATTTTAGCATTTCTTTGGTGACACGATGAAAATCATGAGATGCAAATTGTTTTTCCTTAACGCCAGATATAATACATATGCAAGTATGTTCCAGATGTTGGTTGGTTAATATTTTGACCTATAGTTTTTATCAAGAAGTGGTTTTAATCAAAATGAGAGAATAACTGCTCTGAATGCCTTTCACTAGACAGGACTACCCTCATGTCCCTTTATAACTTATAGGCTAGTTTTACTAGTGTGGAAAAATGCATGTGCTTGTGGGTGTGCCTGTGTGTGTGCATGTGCATGCATGCATACATATGTGACCAGGCATGGCAAAACCAGACGCAAGTCGCGAAAAACGACTTTGAAGGGTTTCTTTTTTCAAAATTAGTTAATTTTGATTTTTTGCAGAATGTGCCAGTTAAAGTCCTAAAGAAGCAATTCCATGTTTCAGATAACAGCATTGGTTGCTTTAAAAGTGTATATTTTGTCTTTGAAAATGTTTAAGTTTCAGGAAGTAAACCAGCGTTTGAATTGGGCGTGACTATAAGTGCTCTTTTGTTTTGTCTGCCAATCAGCTGTATGCTAGAAGTAACCTCATGGCTACTTACTGAACCAGCATGCTGTTTGTTTACAATTGGAATGGAGATGGACAAAGCACAGCGGATTGCAGATAACCTGAATCTGATGATGAAGGCATTACATTGGAGAACATCCCTAATCTAGAGCTGACCTTAGCTGAAGATAATTACAACAAGGAAGAATCTCTCGGTCTGGCAGCAGAGGACCTAGATCGTAAGATATCAGATGCTATTTCCACAGTTACATTTGACGGGGATAAAGTTTGTGTGTTAGAAACTTTATCCATTGCTACTAGCTAACGTAGGCCTACTGTCGTTAGCTATTGGCACCATAGGCTAACTAGCCAAAACCCATTACAGATAGTTTCGATGGGCAATTAATTTGATTAATGCGAGAATGTCTTGTTTTGACTGATGGCAGGGTGCTTGCATTGTGTGTGCATTCAAATTAACAGGATTTGCAAACGTGATCTCATGTTTGTTTAGTTCGCGTTTTATACTATTTTATCCATTGCTAAACCTGCTAAATCCATTGCCAACCTGGTGCCTTGCACTGGGTGTTCATTCAAAATAACATGGTTTGCAAACGTGATCTCATGTTTGTTTTAGACTACTTTATCCATTGCTACTAGCTGGTTCTGTAACCCATTACAGATAGTTTCGATGGGTCATTAGCACAGCAGGCTGACAGATCTGTGACCGTGACAGGGGGGAGGGTTGATCTTAATGTCATGTAAATGAGGACCATTGTGTTCCCCTCCCATGGATTGAGGGAGAAAGTAGTCAAATTGAAAATCCTGATTTCTCAGCTTGTAGCTTTGAGATGTGTATACTTTAAAATGGCTACAACTTATTCAAATATTATCAGATCTCCATGAATGAGACATCATTGGATAGCTTTGAAACTACACTTTCAGAATCTGTGAATAACTCAAAATGTCTCTGGGGAGACATGTGCCTGGTTTTGCCATGCCTAGTCACATATGTCTACTGTGTGTGTATGTGTCATACGTATGATTACTGTGAATGTATGTGTGTGTGTGAATATCTGTTTATGCACAAATGTGCATATGGAATCGGTTATCATGACCCCTGGAGGCAAACATACGCAAAAAAATTAGTCATCCTAGGCCCTACGGTTCTCAAGATATTCACAGAAAAAACTGTTGGTGTATGGTCACTAAATGTACATATAAATTCATTTATCGTATGGCATGCATTCAGAGGGTGTCATAATGATCCTACACTTTCAATTTCGTGCAGTTTTGACCATGTCAGCCAGAGATATTGTGATTACAACACCTAATTTTTTGCTTTTTCATTTTTAACTAGGTGGCTATACAGTACATGAATTGAGTGGTAATGGGATGGATTGACATGGCCCCTTAAGACCAACATACAAAAAAAGGTGGTCCTCCTAGACCATACGGTTCACGAGATATTCAGAGAAAACTGTGTCCGGCCACCTACAGGCCAGTTGGTGTACAGTAACATAAATTAATTTATTGAATGGCCCCCCATGAACGGAATTCCACGAAACTTGGCGTGCATTCAGAGGGTGTCATACTAATCCTACACTTCCAATTTCATGCAGTTTTGACCATGTCAAGTCACAGATTACAACACCTCATTTTTACTTTTTCATTTTTAACTAGGTGGCGCTACGGTTTTCGAGATATTCACAGAAAACGGTGTCCGCCCTACCCTCCTTTCGGGGGGTTCAGTCCAGCGGCGCGGCGGTCATGTGTCAATAATTATGATTACTACTGATGTTATAGGATGACTGTTATAGGATAACTGATGTTAAGTTAACATTTTCCTTTTGATCTTTTTTTCTCTGTATAAAATCAGCAGTAACCAGTGGTTAATGTGATCATCTACAGTCTGATTAGTGTCAGATAAACGTAACTTTGCTGTTACCAAAGATACAAACTGAGCTCCCTCCAGGACTTAAGCCATTGTTGTCTGGGCGACACATGTACACTAGAGAGGATGCGATGTGAGGATGTCCTTGGCTCGCCTCCATAAGACCACACTTTTGCGGCAAGGGCCTCGCGTGCTCGGGGATTGTGCAGCCAACTGTCTGCACGCAACAACATCGTCTTCCTCTCCAAGTCTGGATGTCCGCAACCCACAAAACCAAATCTCCTCTGCCTTGATTAGCTGTGCCAGTGGAGTTGGTAGTGTGCACACAACTGTGTCGAAACCCATTACCACAGAGCAACACGGCTTTCTCCCCCAGAAGGCTTCTTCAGTTTATTTTCCCTCTCCGCCTCTCCTCAACCCATGCTGTCGGAAGCAAGCTGTCCTCATCTTGTCTGCTTTGCTCATCCGCCCGTTTGTGAAAGCGCAGAAGAAATGTGGCCATTCCAAAGATGAAATCCTGTTTATCCCCGCTTTTTTGTTGTTTGAGTCAGGGGAGCTTTCGAGCTGTTGCTGGTGTGTCGTATGGACACGGGGAAGGCAGTTGACCACATTTGCATTCATGAGAGTCAGAGGGATGTGCACAAATTTGGTCGACTCACTTTGATGTCCAACATTTTTTTGCAACAGCAGCAGCAGTCATTTGTCCCAGATTCTCCTCTGTGTGAAAATTAAATGAAGTGAAATTCTAACACATGCATGCAGGCACACACACACACACACACACACACACACATGCACTCATATACACACACACACACACACACACACACACACACACACACACACACACACACACACACACACACACTTTGAACAAACAGCAATGGTATGCCATTTCTGTGTATTTTTGCTTGCCCTGAAGGGGTCTGTGTGAAAGAGAGATAACTATTTTGATAGTGTTTGTGACCAGGGTGGTTTTTCTGTAACACGCCACGTTTTGCCCTTAAGGGGAAAGGGAATGGGCCCTGATAAAGGATGGTTGGCCCATCACAGAAATCCAAGCTTCGTCGAGTCAGGGTGAGTCATCAAATGTTTATCAGCGGGACCCGCAGGAAATAATGTCACTAGCAATCAACGATAGTCAAAATGTTTTTAAATCCGTCATTTGTTCGCTTGCATCCTGGGGCACTGTCAGTGTTTTGGTTGCCGTGCTGCCATTGAGCTTTCAGAATGGCTACAATTAATCCCGACATCCAGGTACAAGAAAACAGCACATTCTTAGAGCAGAAGAAAAAACGAAACCAATGGCTCCTTGCCTGTTTGTGATGGATTTGGGAAAAGCTATTTTCTTAAACTTTCATACCGTGATGTTCGACTTTAACAAACAACAGCAATAAGAACACACTGACGTGTCATCTGTGAATGTGCAATGGCATGTTTTAAATTCACACACAGCATGTGTCTAAAAAACACATTTTCTTTATTGCATGACTACCTTTCATATGCAAATATGCTTCCCACAGAGACTGCTGTGTACTCTTGGGAGAGTGGCCAAACAATAATTTGAAGTGTGATTAAATAAGCCATTCAATGACTCATCAGAAACAAAAACCTTTTATTCCCCGTTTACAGTTATCACAGCAAATTCCTGCTGTGTGATTTTAGACAGCTGATGGTTTCACTCAAGAAAATGCCTAAGACCTATGTGTAAAAACAACAGTAACATAGTTATCCCAAGAGGGGGAAATTAATCATATGAATGTACTTGTGTCTTATTCATCCAAATGTTTTTTTCCTCACATCAGGTGCAAGGTACAATGCAAGGTCAAAGCTGCTGCCACACACCATGCCATACATTGATTTACCAGCTGTCTACTGTCACCCGAGTGACAAAGTGTGTTGGCATTTTACTGGTTCAAGAAGAAGGTGCACCCAAAAGATGCAAATGTCCTCCGACAGTGCAATGTGATTATGATGTTCAGCAAAGACATGAAGTTCATCAGCATTATTAATAGAGTTTGGTAACTGAAATGGTCACACACACACACACACACACACACACACACACACACACACACACACACACACACACACACACAAAGACATGCAGGATTTTGTTTGAGTCACAGACCAATTCACCAGACCACACAGAAGACATTGACAGCTCTACAATAAGACATGACTTCATATTGTTCTATGGTCAAGCTTTTCAGAACCCTTCAGTAGGGTGTAACTGTCTCCAGGGCCTAGATTTACAGATTCCACTTCTGTGTCATAGCAGAGCTTTCTTTTTCTTATGGCAAGAGGACTGTCTGTTGTTTACAGACCGCATGAGCAGCAGCAACCACAGTCTTGTTGGTCAGAAAGGAGCTATTAATAGAAGTGTTTGAAGTGTCACATGTTGTGAACCAGAGTCTGTCAAAACAATGGTATTGGTACATACTGTCAAACCAATGCTATAGGCCACTCATGGTTCATTTTATTCTGATAGTCCTTTTTATAGTGCTTATTTTGATAGTACTTGTTTAGCAGTGTTGGCTCTGTATTGGTTTGTATTATGAGGACTGTTTTCAAACCAGTCCACAGCATTTAATAGCCTTTAGCAACAGTTTGATAATTTCATAATGTGGACCTTTGTTTCATTTTTTGCTGCCTAAATGCTGAGTGTTGATACTGAATACTTGCTGGACTTTATTATGTGTGTTGCTTAGAAAGTATAGATGTAATATTACTTTAATGCCCTTTAGAGTACTTGAATGAAAAAAGTAACTCACTTCTCTTTGACTTTGGGAATACTGCAGATATTGTGCCTGTGCATGCATGCGACCAGCTGAATTGACACAGGACCCTAAGTGCCTCTCACACTGGCCGAGGCTCAAATGCCTTTCCTTCAAAAAAGTGCTAACGCCTGTATTACCATTTCTCCTGTAGGCCTATCACTTCTACATTTGCTATCATAGCACTGTGGCCACTCATGAATGTTAAGGATTTGTTAGGGGCTTTGCACTGAGAATTTAATTACAATATGCCTGACTGTCAGCTGATTTTAGTATTTCACACCTTTTTGTAATTGCCATGCTTGGAGATTATCGTCTCAGTCCGTAAATAACCTACAAAAATTGAATTACGGAGGCATTTTATTGAAAGTCATTATTTCATATTACCACTGGAGTCACCAAACCACAAGCAGTAGTAACAGTGATGGTTTATACACATGGTGTCCAGTTTGTGTGACTAACCAGATTCTCATGTTTTTTTTAATACATTCAGACATTCTCAGAGATGTAGTGGTAAAATATGAGGTGGGTAAATTATGAATTCTGTGAGGTGGACTGCGCCATGCGGTATCAGATTTTTTTAAAAAGGCATTCAGAACATGTTTGATGATGGTGGAGGTTATTGTCCAATGTTTCTAACAATATCAGTGAGATTAAATGGTAGAGTGTACATATTAGTCCCTTTCCCACCTGAGGGTTTTTTGCAGTTCCTAGAACATCACGTTCTTAGAACTCTTTTTTTCTCATGTTCCGACCGGACCAATTTGGGGATTATTAAGTTCTTCTGACCGCAGTTCTTATAACTCTTTCAGCTTCTACCTCAGGGCAGGGTCTTTTCCCTTTTCTCGCATAGGAACCCTTAGTGACCTAGGTCTATGTGATTGGTCTAACTCACGCCAAACCCGCTGTGAAACCGTGCTGCCTGTGTAAGCAAAATATACGGAAATATACTACTGTCAGAGACTTTGGTAACACTTTACTTCACAGTATCAACATAAGAGTGACATGACACTGTCATGAACAAATGACACTGTCATGACACATGAACTCTAATCCTAACCTCTAACCCTAATCCTAACCCTAACTTGTTATGACAAAAACCGAATGACACCTAATGACAGAAGCGTTATGTCATAAACATTTATGACTTGTTTATGACACGTTCATGACAGTGTCGTGTCACTCACAAGTGTAACCGACTTTATTAATGTGAATGGATGGCATGCAGAAGCACTCTGCTCCAGACCAGACCCAAATGGATGGTGAACAGCCATGTGCAATGACATAACCATAACGTCTGCTACGCAAACAATACATCACTTTCTGTTGCAATTCGCCTGAATGTGTGCCTATACTACACACGAATACAACTCGCTAATGTTAGAGTTTATTAAACTTCTCCGTTGTTTCAGTTTCATTTGCCCTGTCCTTGATCTCTGTTAATTAATCAATCATTTAAGGGGCTGGGACATGGAAAAGCAGAAATCGAGTTTTGCCATGTTAATATACAGTATGGAGACTGACGGGCTTGTAAAGGGCACTTATTTGGATGTGCAGTGGCCTAACCCATGTATAAACAGTGAAATATATATAGTGAAATAACATTTTGCACGGTAGAAACATGATATAAATGGGAACACTCACTGTTAAAAATATAAATATAGCGGAATCATCCATATGCATGATATTTCCATAATGGTGAGATACACTTCAGAATGACTGCAAAGAGCTGTTATCAGACTCAGTAGGACGTAAGTGTGGAGTTCAGAGTTAAAGGCACACTTCCTTGGTTGTGCATATACCGTATACAGTACAATCGCAAATGAATGCTGTGGTATCCAGAGCAAGAACACACAATAATGTAGGGAAGAAATGATAACTTGTACACATTATAACCTCAGAGAATTGGGATCTATTATAGACATATTCATGTTTCTCACAGGGGGTTGTGCGTATAGCCTTTCAGCTTGTTTGACTTGTTAATTTGATTTATTTAATAGATATGACAACATCTTCCAGTAATGATTGAAGGCATTGAAAACCCCTCTTGGTCCAGAAAGAAATCTTCTGTTTAAATAAAAAACTGTTAACTTCTGAGGGGAAAATGATAGTCAAGGATTCTTGGTTGTGGAAATAGTTCTGCTATACCGGTTTTCCAACTGTATACAAAAATACATACTGTATTGCATTCACACTTGAGCATGCAGTGCATGTTTAATTTTACTGTTTGCATGCTGTGCTCATATGTGTGCCTAGTGTGTTCAGCCTAGTTAAGTAAGCCTTCACCATGACCACTTCTATCACAGACACTAAAACTCTGCTAAGCGAATCGATGCCCAGTAGCCTAATTTGCATCTACGCACAAGATTTTTTTTTTTTAGTTTTAATATATGTATGCAATATGAATACAATATTAATGATGTATTTGTATTTTGCACATTGTGCTGTGTGAAAATATGTTTATAGGAATTTTGTATTTGCAATTCTTATTTGCATTGCTCTCTGATGCTGTTCTTTTTTTCAATGACAATTGGATCTTAACTGCTATTGTGTTTGAATATGATCAATCGTTTATTCATACATTGTTGAAGAGGGCCTATATGAATAATTTCACATCACTGCATACAGTTTGTATAATAATGCAAATATGCCAATAAAGTTCTTGCATTCTGTAGAAAACATCCAAAGAGCTAACAGGAAACAACGGATTCCAAAGCTGCTCTGTTACTGAGAGCAAATCATGATGTTCTTTTAACCTGCTATTAGCGAGAAGGCAACAGAAGCCAAAAGCATATGTGATTGATTAGTGCTCTGAGTGTGAAATCATTATTATATGTTTGGGGTCACTTCACTCAAAACCTACATCTTTAATGCAACAGCTGCATTCATAATTTATCACAAATGCTGCCTGTTATTAATTTCAGCACTTACAAAGAGAATACATGCTGTAAGCTTCCATGGCTCAGGGACATGTGAGAGGCACAGTTCATTATATGAAATGGGTGTACGTACGTGATGATTCGCTATATATCACACTGAGGTCGTCAGACCACAGAGTCCCATTGGTCTGAAAGCATTCTGCTCATGTGTTTTTCATGCGTTGTATTCGTATATGAGTACTTTTCTTGTCTCTGCAGTCCACCTGTGTACCACCCACATGTTATATTGAAGTTCTATTGTAATGATATGCTATATAATAAAATGTTACTGCTTACTGCAATGTGTATAATATTGATGTGATCATATTTTGCCTTTAGCAGGGTCCAGATCTAACTTTACTGCAACAATGTTCACTATTCCTCACCCCACCCTGCATTAGCTATTCTGACATGATTCTCAAGTCTCTGACGTTAATACTGTTAAATCCAGTGTGTCATCTTGATGAAAAGGAGCAGCGGTCATTTAGGCACAGCGGTTGGTTTTGGCAAGACAATTACTGGCCATTGGCCAGTTGTACCGGCAGATTGCCCATGGTGTTTCTCAGTTGTTATTCCCACACTTCTGTCACAGTACCGTATTATGCCATGTGAGACTAATTAATTCAAACCGTTTTCTATTAGTATTTAGCTAATTGCCATTGTCACGGTCATTGGATTACAAGCGGGCGGTACAGAATTTAGAAGGCAAACTCCGACAAAGAACAGAAATTGTGTCGGAAGTTAGAGCATTCAAGCAGCTCTATCTTGAGTTAGCATTGGCTGATTAATGTTAGGATTTAAATAGGTATCTCAATGCTCTGTCTCTCATCAGAAGCAAACAATCCCCACAGACACTCCCAACGTGAGCATCCAAGCCAAACCAAATCTAAACATTTTGTTTTGATTATAGTAATCTCTTTTATTATTGTATTCATTATCAGCCTTTTTCTTGTCCATGGCATCTATACTGGATTATCGTTGGCCCTCTCTGGAAGAACAGTGTAGAGATTATACAACAGCACTGCTGTTATTCAAGTGACTTTGTAAAGAAATCCATAGTGTTTCATGTTTCTCTACATGCACAGTATTAAAGACATTGACACCAAAACTATCCTGCATAGATGGAGACTATAGCTACAGTTCCACGGTACAGAATGGTACCCATGTTTGTGTGTACCTGTATGTGTGTGTGTGTGTGTGTGTGTGTGTGTGTGTGTGTGTGGGGGTGTCTGAGATGCGCCTTTAAAAATAACTTCTTCCCTCAACAGCAGCTGTCCATGCCCGGCCTCCTTGTGGCCAGCGCCTGACTGGCTCTCCGTGCCATTATGATAATCCATTCTCCTGTGATGAGTGTCCCTGCCGGGGGGACGATGAGTTTCATTACCTCTGTGAATTAGCCCTTCTGCATCCTAGGTATTGGTTGACATTTGAAGTTTATTATTCTGGTGCAAGTAATAACTGAAGTCACCGAGCTAATCATTTATAATGTTCTGCTGGATTTGGCTGCTGAGCTTGTGTCAAAGTAGGGAAATGGAGGCCCGGAGGGTCGACAAAATACATTTCTTTTATTATTTCTTTCTTTCTTTCTCAGGTTTTTCAACACCACCTACATTAGTGTTGTGGTCAAGACAAGCGAGATAAGTCTGTGGAGAGACTCATTATTTTCCTGTCTGTCAGGTAAACATCCAGTAAAACCTCCCTGTTTGTCCATGCGGCTGCTGAATAACTGATGATTTAGGTGACCAGAGCCATTAATTCATTTCAGGCATTTGTTAAATGAAAGCCTAAAAATACCATACAGTGATTTTATAATTTTATAATCATTTGCATCATTTTCAAAAAAATACATGTAATTAAATGAAGACAGCTAAATGTATAATGTTGTGCCTTTGTTGTTGTTTATTCTAAGATGAAGTTTGGTAAGTGTCTAACAGAAAGTACATTCGTCAGTGGAATAAATGAGCAATCTCACCGACCATGTCGAATAACCATAATATGCAGTCAGGACCACTTTTTCAAATATGAACGTTTATTCACGGTCTGAAAATGTGCACTTAATCTTGGAAGGGTGCTATTTCAGGCAAACTCCCTTCCTGACCATGCTGGACCTAGCAGAGAGAGCCACATGCCTCCCTTGAGGCAGTAGAAAAGAGCCACCAGTAGCCATTATAATAATAGTAATAACATATGTGTGTAAGTAATTATAGTCCATGCATGAATGGGCATGTAAAATACACCCATACCTTTACACTAACCAAAGGTGGAATAATAATCCATAAGTGAAAATATATTTAAGATGCTTAAATGAAGTATGCCTTTAAAAAAATAATATGACCGTAGATGCCACTGATACAAACTTGATTATATGCTGAGGAAAGCTTAAAAAGGCTGATAATTAAATAGACAAGTGGGGAAGCTAGGGCCAAAGCTGGATGTTTACTAAAGAATGGATAAGTAGAGGGATGATCCCCTGTGTACAGAGCATCCTACTTTACTGGGCACCCACTTTGAATAATATTGAGTCCAAGGAAGGTATATATGCCTATATACCCATAAAATATTTAGGAGTCTACTCAAACCCCATCTGGTATTAAGTTACTTCCAGGTTTGGTTTTTACATTGAATATAACACAATGTTCTGAATGTCCCTCCCCACATGATCATGCAGTTGAACAGCAGCAGACGAATTAATAATAGGAGGTGCCTCCTATCATTCATTCGTGACTCCTAAAAGTCTCTCCTCTTATATCTGGTTGTTTTGTCATTTGTCCCAAGTTGACACTGATCAGTGAAACTATACTCTGTGCACTAATCATAATAACATATGAGCAATACTCTAGGTATCATGATTAGTGGTGCGACCCATTTTCAGTATGCACTTTGCTGGGCTAACACAAGAAGACAACGTGAGTCACTGCAGCTCTCCCCCACCATCTTGCTTGTGTGTTGTTGTCACAAGCCTTCTGCATCCCTGCATCCCGTACACCTGACTGACATTTGCTCTCTAAAACTCAGCTTTTTTTTCTCCCTCTGCCTCCTACTCTTTTCTTCCTCCTCTTCCCCCTGTTTTTTTTACCTCTGGTGTGGTGGGAGGTGCTCTTTTTTCACCCATCTTTCTCTCTCTCTCTTTCTCTCTCTCTCCTCCTTCCTCTCTGTTCCCCCCTGTCGTTTCATGTACAGCCTTGTGCTCTCCCTGGCCCCAGTGAACCAACATTCAGTCTGACCTTCCACACTCCATCTAGCCTTCAAAGTGGGATCGGGCTTGTCAGTTAGATCCCTCCGAGGGATTGAGGAGTTAAGAGAAGCCTCTTGCTTTTGACATCGGGGTTGTATAACCTGTCTCAAATTAAAAAGGATGTCCAAGCGCGGCTGTGGAGAAGAGAGGAGTTTTCTTTACATGTCGTGCCAGCTTCCATCAGGCCACTAATGCAGAGAGGAACCTCTTGTGAGCAGAAACCAGAGCTGGCTGTTCATCAATAACATGGTGGTGGTTATGAGGCAGAACGGATGGAGGTGATTGGCTCTTGCAGTTCAACCTTGTGTAAGTGTGTGTGTGTGTGTGTGTGTGTGTGTGTGTGTGTGTCTGTATGTCGGTGTGTGCGCGTGTGTGCATGTGCTTGTGTGTGTGTGTGTGTGCGTGTGTGTGTATGTGTTTGTGTGAGAGAGAGAGGGTGTGCAACCACTTGCTTTTCTCTCAGTAGAGAAAATATCACCACTGACCTCCCAGTTCATGGTCTCTGACTTCAGATTAAGTTCACGGATGACAAAGAAAAATCACATTTCTGCTGACTGGCTGGCTGGCACACAACAACCCCCACAGAGTACATACATTTGACCAACTCCCTCCCACTCTTGTTGCATACAAATACATGTGCAGTCTGAAACCATTTAACAGTCTGCATTGACATGTTTACATTACTGAAAAAATAGATACCAAAATATTTACTGGCTACTCATCCATCAAAATTGATGTGAACTGGTGCTGATCAATTAAATAAATATGCAAAGAAACAGAATTCATTTTGAAATAAGTATTGAATAGAGTACAGTTGAAATACTTAATAATATGTAAGCTAGTGATACCAGTGGTATGAGAGATCCTGAACTTGAACTGATTACAAGTAAGGTAGACCTCCCAACCTAAAGCTTTTAATCAACTGCTGTTTGAAAAAAAAAATCTAATCTTAAAAAGGAATTGTGCCAATTTCCCTCTTTTAAATCATGTTTTCATAAGCGACTATGGTGCCTTCTTCAAATACATTTTCCATGCTATATATGGTCATGTGAAAACAGATACTGTAAACACACCTAGATGCATTCAACTAGCTGCCTATGGCTATGCACTAGTATGCAGTTCTGTGGACCTCACACTGCAACAAAAAAAAAACTTTTACAAGAAGACTTTGCCAATTAAGATAAAACGTACAAGCCTTTCATCAGTGACAACTGTGCTGTGCTGTTTTATTTACCTTAAACATAAACCTTTTGATGACACATAAACACATCACATACAATTAAAATATAATTTATAATTCAAGACCAAGTGGTGATCTAGGTACAACACAAATGCCAAAATAGACCACTACAAATGCAATATAAATGATAGCCTTAACTAGGGGTGGGCGATATGGACAAAAAATAATATCTCGATATTTTTTGTGAATTTGACGATAACGATAATTAGTCGATATCCTTTAAAAAAATGTTTTGTTAAAGTCTGAGTTACTTAACAGCTCATTATTTATGAATAGCATCTTTACAATAATAACCAATAACCTAACCTGTGACTTTTTATCCAAATCAACCAATGCATTGTCACTCTACAGTATGTACATTTCCAATTCTGCCCCCACTTGTGTGTGTGGCAATGACATGGTCTAGCCAGCTACATTAGAGAAGATGAATAGGCCTAACACTTTCCCAAGAGAAAGTCTGAAGCTGGAGTTCCTTTCAAACCTTTACATAGGATTCACTGTAAAACTAAGCAGACCAACAGAGTACATCTCAGTTATTTCCTTCGATGTTTTGTTTAATTGCAATCATGTACTGTAGGCTAGCATTCCAAGTTAGAGAATAGAAACTAATGCGTTAGCTTATGGCTAATGTATATGAGAAATACAACTGATTTTAAAATACTATTACTATTAAAATACTCAAAGGCTAATGTTTTCTCTCCATATAATACCGTGTGGGAAAAAACGTGACTGTCATCAATGCTACTTGAACAGAAGTAGCAGCATAAAATCCCAAATAGGCTACTGTCGCTGCACAAAATAAACATTAGGCGTGCTTGTGACAACTGTTGTGACCCACTAGTGATCACGTGACACTTGCTCTGCTGCAGCCAGGGGCTTCTCCCGCATACACCTCCTGTGAATGTATGAGTCTTAACTGCGTGATTTCGAGTGTTTTTTCCCCCATAAGTAATTTAAATACTCGATAATGTCAATTTGCACATCGTTAAAACAACAATCACGATATTATCGCAGACGGTATATATCGCCCACCCCTAGCCTTAACATCTTGTTGAATCTGGTTATGTGTGTGAATATAGTTCTGGGCATTTGGCAATGCCACGATGCCACGATTTTTGGGATCTTTGAAAAACCCACCTTCGATTGCACATTCTTCAGAGGGAAAAAAAGCTGCCCTCAGCCTTCTTTGAGTGGATACAACTCAAGTGTAAGAGATGGGAGACATACGGAAATAGATTAATAGAACAATGGACTCAATGACACAGAAGCCTTCCAAGGGAGTAAAGTTGGTCTCTTCAGCTCTGTTGAAAACTTCAGAGTCATTAGCTGAAGTTCTCAGACCCAGGCCCTCTGCGTCAGCTATAGCAATCCGTCCCCACAAAGATGGCACAGCTGTGTGCCCACTGGCATCTTCGGGTCTCCGGATTTCAGGCCGATAGGCTATGACAGCAGTGCTCTCTGAGTTCTAGCACTTGGAAAAAAGTTTCCAGAAACCCAGTCCACCCACGGCTTTACTAACTGAATTAATGTAGAAATTGAAAATAGATTAATTGACTGTTTTTAGTGATGATTTACCCTCTCAGTGAAATGTATTCACTGCTGCTCATGGTGGCAGGGAAAGTAAGTATGCCATTCAATCTAACGATCATAACCCTCTAGCTAAGTCAAGGTTGCATCCACAGTATTTTAAGTAAGTATAAGTATATATACTCTTTTGAGAAATTTGGTCTCTGCATTTAGCCCAATCCGTGAATTAGTGAAACACACTCAGCACACAGTGAACCCACAGTGAGGTGAAACACACACTAATCCCAGCACAGTGAGCTGCCTGCAACAACAGCGGTGCTCGGGGAGCAGTGAGGGGTTAGGTGCCTTGCTCAAGGACACTTCAGCCGTGCCTACTGGTCGGGGTTCGAACCGGCGAACCCTCCGATAACAAGTCCGAAACGCTAACCAGGCCACGGCTGCCCCAATAATACTTTCCTTTCTCTTGTTCTCTTAATTATTCAGTATCAGATCAGTAATAAGTGGGTAGTTTCATGTTAATAAGTGGGCAAAATCATGATAAACAACACAACAAAACTCATACCAACCCAGAAATAACTTCACCATTTGCTGTGATAGTGGCCTATGTCTGCAACAATATGGTCATATCTGAGAGAGCAGATGGAGTTTGTGGTAAAAGTGAGATATGTAATTGTGAGATGTATGATGTTTTAAATGTAGTAATGGCATGGTAAAATATACATTTTGTATTTAATAATTACCCAGAAACAAATTACTTACTATCATGGACATTAGGGCTGTAAAATGCTGAACTGACACATCAAATGCTGGATCTTAAATTGGATCTGTTTATTCTAATGGAAACATGCAGAGCTTTACACACATATGGCAATGCCATATACAGTGAATTTACAGAGATTAGACACCAGGATTGTGCTAATTAGCAACTTTCCGTTAATCCATACAAGCTCAAAACCTGATACAAGATACAAGAAGACTAATATATCCATTTAAAGATTTAAGTTACCTACCCACAATACACTTTGTTCTGCTCATAAATGTACACCTCTCAACATGTGCAGACTTTATATAAGGTCGCTTTAAGTCAAAGAGAGAGAAAGAGTTGAGGTAGAGAGGTTGTGAATATAGAACTGTGCTAACATGACCTACATCAGGATCCAAATAAGGCAAAGGGTATGCATCCATTCATCGTTATTGATTCACCAGTGAGAGGAGACTGTGTGACCTACATTTGGCATTGATGTTGTGCTGTGGTTGCTACTGCAGCTGACTGTACATTCTCGCCCCTGGCCTCAAAAGTGAGGGAGAGTAGGCAGGAGACAATCAGCCATGGGCTGTAGTTTTTGTGAATGCTCCTCTGTTATGGATGTGTATTTGTAATGTATCACATGAAACAGAAACTTTCTACCAATTCGCTTTGTTGCTTTAAGTCTGCTGAATTCCTTATCAACTTAATTAGGCCGTCTTTGCCTCGTTTTAACTCAACTGTTTCCAGACAACAAGTATAGCAGAAGCATCAAAGGCTTATGAAACTATTCAATAAATAATTACTGTTGGAAACATTTTCTTGAGCTCATAAACAATTGAAGAGTGATGGACGATGACGCGGTCCACCGCCAAAGCTGTCTTCATTAGGAGCCAAATGAGTTGCTTTAAGGACAGATGGCTTTTGTGGAGAATGGGCCTTATCACGGATGCTCCCTAACAGCTTGTAAAAGACATAGAGGTGAGGTGGAAAAAAAAATAGGCAGCGATACAAGCACGATCTCTCTGCGATGATAGATTACACCACGAGTGTTGGCTTAGTATTCACGCTATCCAAGCAAGACAATGGGAAGGCTCTCAGGCATGTCAACACTAAGCCACAAGCTGAAGAGTCACCCCTGACTTAGCTCACACAGCAGGCCTAAGCTGAGTCCTTGCAGTTCATGCCTTTCCATTTCTTTGTGCTTGTTTGTTCTTTTCTTGGTGTGTTTGAATCATTCGTTTAGAATTTTTTATGCATTTCCTTTCTTTCATTACCACAGGTAATATGAATATGTCCTACACACATCAACAACATTTCAATTAAGAAAATTGAATTGGGAAAAGCTGAACTTCAGAAGGACATGTTTGACTCTAAAAAACATGAATAGAAACATGCTTTTGCATTAAAATGACTCACCTCTTTTCACTTGCCTTTGATTAGTGTCTCTTTTTTTAAGTGCCAGAGCATAGTGTCCACTGGTAACCTTTTAAATGTTCTCTTTTTTGCATTATTTTAACTGCTAGTCATTGTCTTGTAGTCCTTTTTTTGTTTTTGCCTTAGGTCATTTCTTTGTTTATTGCACTTTATTGTGAAGCACTTTGGTGCGGCTCAGTCATCTGTAAATGCTCTATAGAAATAAAAATGGACTTGACTTGACTTAAAATGGTATTGCACAAAAATTTAAATCTGTGACTGAATTCAGCAAAACATGTGTGCAGGGGGTGGGGTTGGATGGCGGAGGGAGTCACTATCTGAAATATGAGGTGTGTCCTGTGACGCCCCCAAAAACTGCTTTGAGATGCTGCCTGCCACGCCATTGAGTTTGGGTGGAATGGAGGAGTGTTAATTCACCACTCATGCAACCTGTATCTGTACAAAGCATAGTACTTCACTAAATCTTGTTTGTATGCACACAAGATATAGCCTAGAAATCTAGACGCACCCTAGCAGCGGCAAATTAATTTGCTCAGCCTGTACGTCTAGTATCAAACCATAGGGATTTCTATTGGCTGACGCCGTGGACGTCATCCAATCACAGCGCTCTATTTTGTTAGAGTCTTAAGGCTTGATAACGACAGTCCTGCGACGGTGAACAAGGAAGGTGGCTATATATGGCGAATGAAGAGCGGTTGTTTGAATCGGCGTTGGCGTCAACTTTGGAGGAGTTGGACTTGTGCTTTTCTTTGAAAGTTGAGCAACACAATGCACTTAAGTCATTCCTTCGAAGAAGGTTGCCCGTTTTGCCGACCCGGATCTGGATATGGTAAAGTAAGCGCTGGCCTATTGCATGCCTAGGCAGTTTGAAAGACAATTCTCTGCCCGCCCCTTGGATTAAGCGAAGTGAATGGTTCGATTCCACACTATATATTTCAATGATTTAGGATGGCCCGCCAGGCTACACAAGATATACTGATAACAGCAAAATAATGCACTAAATATAGTAATTCAATCTACCTGCCTAAAATGAGCTGGATCAGTCTCATCAGTGACCTCCTGTTGACACTACCGCGAATCAGGCAAGCGCATAATGAAATTGGAGTAGCAAAGTAAATATGAACAGGAAGCCCTCTGATTTTGGAAATATAAGAAAGAAGGATAATGATAAATGACAAAAAAAGATATGGGACATGGGGTGCTGGATTTCAGTTTGACAAGGGCACCAAATCCTCCAGGACTGCCATCGCCAGCTAATGTCTGTTTCAACTCACCCATAACAAGTGGGAACATGAAAAGATGACGGCAACGTACTATAGTGTAAGAGGAGAGAACACTCTTTTTCAGCAGCAGAGGCCTCCGTTTTGGGGCAAAGCTATCCCACCTGTCAGACTTCACACCGTTGCCTTGGTAAAGCACAGACAGCAGAGCTCCTACTACAGTCGAGCTGATGATCTGGTGAATAATTTAATGATCCAGTCAGTGTTACTCAACTGGTCAAGTGAAAGGGCGGACAGTGGTAGAGTCAAGGGCTTGGCTCTTTCTTGATATACGTAAAAATGTTCATAGTTTGTGGTGAATCTGGAAGAAAGTAGAAGGGAGTTGAGCTCAACTCACCATGTCACTCGGTGAACTCTTTGTAAGCATTCCGTACAGTCGGTGCAGTGATTTTTCAGTGCTGTTGTCACTGTTTCGTATGTGTGTGGTGGTGCTCCTGATCCGTCTGTGATAGAACATCCTCTCAGCTCAAAAGCGTGTCTTTATCAGATTGCCAGGAACATCACAGAACTCTTGGAGATACACGATGAGTAAAAGCAATAACAGAGCAGTACTTCAGGATTATGGCTCTTTCAGTCTACAGTACTGTATGCTGTGTGTGTGTGTGTGTGTGTGTGTGTGTGTGAGTGAAGGAGGGTTGGATTTAGGACAGGTGGCTCATCACAGCTACTGGAGAGTCAGGCAGATTTTCTTATCAAAGAGACTACTTAAAATGTGAGCATAACATCTCTCCCCCTCTGCCACATGCCAGCACCGACAACTAACATTGTTGTAGTAGCGTGTGTTTGTGTATGTGTGTATACTCTCAAAAATAGGGGTACGGTTGGGGTACATTTTTGTTCTTTTAGGTACAACTTTTGACCCTGTACCTTAAAGGGAACAAAATTGAGCCCCTAAAGTACTACTATGTACCGTTCTTGGATCATTAATGTACCTTTTCGCAAAGGGACATTTGTACCTAAGGGTACAAAAAGTACATGGCCTGTCACTCAAAAGTTGTTGGGGGAGGAGATTCGGGACGGGAGCAACCGTTATTTTTCCCTAGGTTAGCTATGAATTCAGATATTTTTAAATGGAGTTCAAACTCCTTCAATAATGCATGACTGTCATGATAAATGGTAAGGAAATGATTTGTGTGTGTGTTTTATCTACTATTTCCCATGTCAATGTTAAGTTTTTGTGGAAGCCAACTTTCACTAGCAATCATTGTTTGGTACTGTCTGTCCACTAGCCACTTGTACCACTGTCTTTATGCCTCACTGTTTGCATGCTATATTAGCACATTAGCACATATGCATAACCCCATGCCACAGCCGAACTGTGGCCACACTTATACATTTTCTTAAATAGTTAAATATATAGATATATAGACTTTACTTTACTTTATTTCTGCATTGCTGCACTGTTGGACTTACTCATTTGCACTATCACCATTGCACTACCACCATGACACTCATTCACACAGAGCACCTTAGAGTATGAAGGTATATTGGGTGCAAAAGTGGCGAGCACATTTAACTGCAGATTTTGCAAGGGCACACTAAAGTCATAAATGTGTAACAGTAAAGTTGTACATATTTTTTTTATGTCTTGTTAACACAAAATAGGGGCTACGGGTTCACAAATCCTTTTTACAGGTACACAAATCCTATCCTGTGAGTCACAACTTTCAAGAGTCATGCACTTTCGACACTTTTGCTCAATCGTTGCAGCGCAATTGGTGCGAAAACACATTGCACATCCGTGTTTAATAATCTGAGAACATGCACAACATTCATGCATTTGTAAACCCAAATGTGAACTAATGCATCGAAGTTGTGCATCTGTGAAAATAATTTCTCATTAATAAAATTCTACAGATGCGCTTTGATTTTTCTTGCCGCGACTACAAGTCAATTGATACAAGTGCTTTCGAATCTGCTTCTCACGGTGGCGATACTTTTGCTCCTGGCTAGGTGATATAATAGGAGCAAAAAGATTTGTATGTGTGCACGTCGAGCGAATCGATCAAGAAAACAAGGCGGCCGGATCTGGATCTTGGATCGCGCTCAGGATGTGCAAATGTGTTTCGCACCAATTGCGCTGCAACGATTGGAGCAAAAGTGTCGAGTGCATGACTCTTGAAAGTTGTGACTCACAGGATAGGATTTGTGTACCTGTAAAAAGGATTTGTGAACCCGTAGCCCCTATTTTGTGTTAACAAGACATAAAAAAGTATGTACAACTTCAACTTTACTGTTACACATTTATGACTTTAGTGTGCCCTTGCAAAATCTGCAGTTAAATGTGCTCGCCACTTTTGCACCCAATATACCTTCATATTAGAGCACCTTACCATACCTTACTATGCACAGAGAATCACAGGCTCAGTCCCTGCCTCAGTCATTGCAAGCGCCTCTGATTGATTAATCACCACTATGTGGATACTGTTTTTAGAATTGATTTAGATTAAGTGTTTGTTAGTATAATTTGTATTTTTGTAATTTGTATCTTAGTATATTGTTATATATTGTATTAAGTGTCAGTTAGTATAATTTGTATTTTAGTATATTTAGCATATTCTTTATCTTCTACTGTCCTTACTGCTTAGTTGTGTTTTTATATTATATACTTTAATTACTCTTTCTGCTGTTAAAGAATGTGTTTGTGTTGTATGTATGCTGCTGAGACCTTGAATTTCCCCTGGGGATCAATAAAGTATCTATCTATCTATCTATCTATCTATTATCCTAACTAGCTTAGCCCATAGATTATGAGCATATCCTAGCACTGTTAGCCATACATACTTGCTAACTTCCCTGAAAGGCTGGTTTAATATAAACGGTAGTGCAGGTGAAAGAAGCCTCGGATGTGCATACATGCAGTAAGCATGATCACTCTCAACACTGTCATTTTGTTTAGGTGAAAATGAATTAGTTGAGTTGCCTTTGTTCACCAGAGCATCCTGTTTGTCAATGCCTATCTAGTTAGAAGCTAGAGGGAGCAACTCAGAACCATTCGATAATGTTATAAAGTTACTCAGAGCTTGATAATGGTCTAACGTAAATCTAACGTTAATCCTTCTCACAGATACCCACCAAGGCAGAATATGGCCACTTGGAAGTAAGCTTACCTTTACTAAAGGATCTAATGGCTACGTAAGTTACCCAACTTGGTGTTTTTTTGTAATGGTATTTTTCTTATTGATGTTAAATACATATAGAAAAGTATTGCATAATATATTATGCAAATTATAATAATACAGACAACTTTTAGATTTTTTTTTTGTCCAATAGCAAGATTATCGTTGTGCTATTTCATTGTTGTGTCATTTTGTTTAATTATATTATTCTATTGCATGGCATTTGTCTCTCAAAGACATAGTGGAGCTGGCAGCTTTCATTCATGAAGATATGGTGAAAAGGAGTAAGGAGAAGTTTGGGAGAGTCAGCCGGTCCATGGAACTTGTAATGACTCAGCGCTGATCTATGCCAGGTGAGCAGATTGATATAGTTACATACATGTATTAGACAAGGTATTTTACACAATCTGTCTGAGGCTATTTATTTGTGTGGTTGAAAAACATCTTATTCTGAGGTTTGTGTTTGCATTTTGCTTCCAACAGATGTAAAACCCCTGCTGTCATTGGTGAGGCTACCACTGCTATTGAAAATATGTGAACGTCCTGTAGATCAAGTAAGGTTGAAAAGTGGAAAGTCAAAGTGGATATATGCAGAGGAACAGAAGTTGAAGAGGGGGAAAACAGCAGCCTCCACTGCAGTTGACCTTTACTTAGCACACTCTCCTGGAGAACATGTTGGATTTCTGCCAGTTTTTGAAATTGAACTTTGGTGCCTTTTGAGACTCTTGCCTTTTTAATGGCTCGCCTCATGATTGGAAGGATTGGAGTGTATTTTCTGATTGATTGATTGATTTATTTATTGTTGAGGTAATGAACATTGTAACAATATATTGTACATTTTTACAGGCTTGCTAATATTTCCCAAAGGCTTGCACATTGTTTTCTGAGATACTACTCTAAAATGTCGCTATATGACTCTACATCACACTTGAAGACACATATCGTTCACTTATTTCTATGGTGTATGCACTGTGAATGAGATCTAAGATCATAGCTACTAAGTTACTGCAAGGACTTTGTTAATTTTGCAACGTGTAATGGTTATGGCAAAAAGATACTGTATTTTCATCACTCATACACAAGTATTAACATGAACTTGAAAGCATACAAGGTTTGTTGGAGTGATTACTAACTCAAATATTGGTATTTTATAGATCATATAAAGGTGTTATTAGTGCTATCGTGCAAATTAATATATTTTTTTCCTTCTGCATATAAACACAATGTGGCTACTCAGGCAAAATATTGTAAACCAAAGTGTTTTATTATTTACACTTACATTAAGAGTCATAACATGTTTTACGTGAATATGTATATTGATATGGATATAAGATACTTTGATGTTTTTATATGAATGTGTTTTTAATATGAACATGTTAACATTTATTGTACCTGTATTCATGTGGAGTATTGTGTGTAATATCCCCCCTAGAATAAACATTTAAATGTACTTATTGGTTGTGCATATATTTTAGTTATACCACCTTAAATTTTCACTAGGGATGTACCCTTGAAGTACAGATTAGTACCTTTTAAGGGTACTATGTGATAATGATATATACAGGTACATTTTAGTCATTGCAGGTACACAAATGTACCTGCATTCATGGGTACATTATTGTTCTTCAAAAGGGTACTGCCCCAGCGACAAGCATTTGTACCGACTTAGGTACACACTGGTACTTCCATGTTGGGTGGGGGAGGGGAGCTGGAAATGATGTGGATTAACACATTTTATTCAGGTCTTTTCTTACCTGTTCAGCATATTTGACAATGACTGACAACTGAATACAAATGAGGTTATTCATCAGCATTACCTAAATCTCCTCTTTCATTTCAGATGTGCCATACCCCCACTGTGCTTGGATGTAGAATATGTCACCAAGGCATTCATTTATGTAATTTCACTGAAATGTTGATTTGACCTGGCCTTTCTTGTCTAATCGCCAGAATTCATTTGAGGGAGAGCCAGGCAGCATTAAACGATCACAGCTGACAGAGAGGATCAGATAAATCCATGTGTTCAATAAACCAAAGCGCCTTCCCAGAATGCAATCATTCTTAACAGCCGCACTGCTGCTGATCCTAATCCTGCATATTTGCCGAACGGGCCCATGGCCTCTCTCTGCGGTATCGCTCGCTCAGCAAAGGGAGTGCATTTTGTCGCTGGACTCGGTCTGTCTGCCCGGCTGTTCGCTCTGTCTTGACAGAAGGCGAGGAATAATCACTGCCACCTCCTCTGTTTTGATGGACGGTGTTTAGCGACCACCTGTACAAGCGTAATTACACCCACGCCCACCACTGACGTAGTAATTACAGGGCAATTAATCAGGGCAAGTAGAGTAAAGTGTAAACAATATCATGGTCATCTCCAAATACAACATCTCTGATACAGAATTGTGAACATGTGCACGGTGACTCACTTTTTTTGGCATTTGGACTTTTTTTTCATGCATATTTTTTTCATCATAACTATATTATTGCATAAGTCATTTTTGTAAGCACAATATTTGTTAGTAATATTGCTAGCACAAATTGGTTCTTTTTGATAATACAAGGACTCAAGTTTTCTTATTTATTTGCCGTCTAGATCCACACTGTAGTTTATAAAGGGAACCACAGACGTGAGAGAAGAAGAGGAGCTGGAGAGATCCAGCAATTAAATTAATCAAAAGTGATTGCACTACCAAAGCTAACAGTACAACAATCACATTTGATTAAATTAATTGCCACATCACTCCAACCTCTCTCTCCTTCATCCAGAGGAGAAGACAGTATTATGCAGCATTATCAGCTTTGCAATCTATGGGAGAGATGAGAAAACACACACACACACACATACACTCACTCACACACACGCACACAGCCCTGTCATTTCAGGTTATTTCTGGCCTTTGGTAGTCCATCTTTCTGTCTGTTCTCTAATTTTATGTCTCCCTGAGGGGGGAACAATGACTGGCTCTGATGATGTGCGTGTCAGAAGGCTCTGCATATGGAATATACCCCAGCCCATAATGAGTCCCGAGTTCATTTGCAGGGGTCCTACTGTGGCATATATCTGACAAAGCCGTCTCTCCCGTCCTTCCAGCCCCTTTACCCGCACAGGCTTTGAGCAGCGCAGTCGGAACGCGTGCCATGGGTTTCTGTAGTCAGTGGTAAGTCTTGGGGAATATAAAACTCACTGAGCAGCTCATTTGATGTTTCCTGAAATTAAATTTATCTGCACGGGATAGCAGTAAACACCAAACACCTAAAAAAAATCAATTTGAGTGTGGATTAGTGCTTTGATTGAATCTGGGAGTGCCTCGCTCTCACTGTGACATAAATCACATCCCTCATGACTCCCTATGTGGAAGTGGGATTGGCTTCTAGTACTAAGCCCCCTCCCATACAGTCACAAACCCCACCACTTAAAAAATAAAAATGTAAATAAATAAATAAATACCCACTAAGCCTGAGTCAGCCGCGAGTGTCCTCATATTTCATCAATTTTAGATTTATAAAGTTGAAATCGACGTCCCTCTCGGCACCTTGCTCGGTCTCCGTGCGGGACTTCAGGGGCTGTGTGGAGTTTCATCATCTTGACAGAGTCTGACACCTCAAGTGTCTGCAGCAGGCCACCAGTCTCCGTGGCACCTCCCTGGGTGAGCAATTATGTGTGAATACCCAGCTCTGTGTCTATCCGCACGGCTCACGCTTCCTTTCTCTCTCTCTCCGCTGACCACCCGCAGGGGAGTACCGCGGGCACTCGCTACAACCTCACTCTTCTTTAATTAGCTGCATTCTAACCCTACCCCCACCTCCATCCACCCACCCACTCCACGCCAGGATTTAATCACAATGCCATCTCTGTTCACGTTTTATTTCATTCTTTATCTCTTTTTTTCACTCCCCCCTACACTTGATTTGCTCCTGTCTGGGGGTTCCTTAAATTGTACATGAAGGTGACTTTAATTTTTATCAGCGCAGGGTTTTGTAATTGGAGTGGGAAGGCTGACTTGGTGCTCTGAAGATAACATCAATCAATGTGCCGGAAGGTTCTTATCGTTCTCCTTTGGACGGTGCCAACTTCTTTTTCTTTAAGCGAGGAGCTGGGGTGATTATATCTGCTGCACACATGTGGTGGAGATGGAGAGGACATGAAATTCCTGCACTCGGTGTTCACACAGCAGGACCACCAGAGAGAGCCAGGCTTTTGAATTGTAGTGAATTCCATCTTTCGCCATCACACACCTGGGCAGATTATCTCTTTCCTTTCCTTTTCCATTCTTGCTTACACCTTGCCATGCCAGGTAATCTGGTCTATGAGGCTGTGATGTTGTTGCGTAGGCATGCATGATTTCCACTGCATCACATTAATCTCTTTATCAATTATTCAATAGATGGCGACGAAAGAGCTGTAGCACACACACACACAGTGAATCATACAGCAATTCACACTGTACTTCTGATAGAATGTAAAAATAAGAATGTAAAAATGCAACGGAGTAGGGTTGTTCAAGTACACTCTAAAATGACAATCAGCCTGCAAAATTACAAGTTTAATATAGTGAAAAACTATTTTATGAACTGGCTCTCACATGCCCAGGAGAACAGAACAGTGGTAAGACTCAAAATTTTGGAGACACTATATTGATGACATATGGACATAATGAGACATAAAAAGATAACTGAGTATGCATGAACATATAATTCCCACATTGTCTTTAAGATGATAGTGCTTATGAAGTAAACTACACTGAATCTGAAAAGTATCATATTTATCTAAAGTCAAGCTGCGTTTGAAGTGATGACTGTATTCATTTGATTCATTGCTTCAGGGCATGTATATTATATATTATGCCTGCAGACACAAGAGTAGCATATAATGTTTAAGATTCAAAGCATGCTAGTCATCCAGGCTTCAAAAACACACTCATAATTAAGCAGTGAAAGAAGACTTTGGCTCTGCTTGTATACTTTTGATGGTGTGTTCTTGCACTAATTTCAGATGTTTTTTAATACAGATCATGACTAACCACAGTGGATGGGTACCACAGAAAAAGTCCATCCAAATCTATTCCCTTTGATGACTTACAACTGAATTGTTGGACGGAAAAAAGAAGTGTTCAAAAAGACAGAGTCCACACCACAAAATCATAATGAGTCTTTTTGAAAAGCCTCCTTTTCCTTTCAAGGTCACTGGATACAATGTTTCCTTAGTCTTTGGTCAAGAATATGTTTCCATCTCTCTATATCTCTGTGCTGTGTGTAGAGGTCAGAACACAATGAGTGTGCCGGCAGCCTTTTATATGCGGAGAGAACAGCCCAGGATGGCTCTAAAAGCATTTTTGGTTAGCACTGAGTGACCAAAAACCAAATATAACCATCCATCAATGTGCATCTTCTGCAAAAAAACATGGAAATGCTAGCTAATACACAACCCTATAACTAAGTGCACTTGGGCCTGTCGCACAAAAGCTAAAACCTCAATCTATTTGCAGCACTTTCCAAAGCCAGGCACTCAATTGATTGGTCAGAGCAAAGCTGATTGACCTGTCTGGAGCATGTTTGGTTTATGTTCCTTTGGCCTCTCTCTCTCTCTCGCTCTCTCACGAGGTGGTTGAAATAATGTCCTGAAATATGTTGAGACGACATGTAGTGATATCAAACCAGAGTAGAAAGCATCTGGTCATCTGAGACAATCCTCTCTATATAAAAGCGTACGCACTAGTAAAAAAAAGTGTAAAGTCAATATCTATAGCATTAGAGTGTCTTTTTATTCTTGTATTGTTATTTTTGCTACACCGGAGCAATGTAATCCCTCCAATATGTTGTAATCCAACTCAGGTTTTGCCATGAGTTGTATATGTCTGCCTTTATGAAGGGAACTGAGAAGAAGTCCGCCGGGGTATGGACAAACTTCTCTGAGGAGCTACGCCTCAACTGAGTCTTTTAAAAATAGATGCAGAGAGAGAGGGATCACAGAGGCACAACTGAGCAGAGCTCCCCCACACACACTTTCTTTTAAAGCATGTGATGCAAGAGAGAGAGTCAAGAACCTTTGAAAAAATTATGACTGGCCTCTCCTCTTTCTCAGGTCTGCGGAGACAGCTGTTGTGATGCAAATGTATTATAATGGAAATAAATAGCCCGTCTCATTGGGTCAGGTCATCCTGCAACTGTAATTTTGCTGAGGATGCCTGAATCAACTAAAGAGTATGAGGTTATAACATCTGAGGAGCTGAGTTCACATCAAGCAGCTCTTTAAGGACATACATCTAAAATCACCATCTGCGGTCATCACTTGAGAACAGCCATCATAGTTTATTCAAGGTACATTTACAGCACATGTTCTGTGTTAGCCTTTGAATGATGGCACTGACATTAAGGAAGTTATTTATAAACAAAATAAAAAGCCACATACAGATATAGATCACAAAAATTGCCTGTATATATATATTTTTTCAGGCAATCTTGTCCTTGCAGAATTTCAGAGCAGAAAGATGTGTTATGATTGATTTTGACATTAAAGGGGTGGTTCAGGATTTTGGACATAAGACCTTATTTCCAAGTAAGCAAGTGTGATATTTATCAGTGGAGACCGTTTTCAGCACGTTTCATCCAGTCCTTCTAATTGCAGAGTTAGCAGGTGCTAGGCTAAGCGCCAAAAGTCAACGGTATGTGCTAGCCTGCCACTAAAGACAGTCTTACCCACTCCAAAAGTACACCTGAGGCAAATTCCAGACAATCGATGTAAATGTCTGTGTTGATAGAATAGTGTAAAAATACAACTACCCTTGCATCAGCGTTGCAATAGTTATACTTTGGTCCCTAAAGTTGTTAGTAGTCATTTTGCAACTCAGCGGCGGACTGATATTACCAAGGCTACTACTAGGTATCCCCATTTGAGGCGCTTTACTGTTTACTTTTCGGGCGAAAGTACTACTAACCGAGCAAGTATAATTCTGCGCTGCTAAGAAACTAGTCCCTCAAAATGTAATGCGATCGTTGAAATGCAAGGATAGAATAACGTTAGAAATAACACTGTCAATACAGACATTTACATCGATAGTCTGGCGTTATAATTTATTTGCCTCGGGTGTACTTTGGAGTGGGTAAGACTGTCTTTAGTGGCAGGCTAGCACATACCGTTGACTTGCGCTAGCCTAGCACTTGCGAACTCTGCAATTAGAAGGACTGGATGAAACGTGTTGAAAACGGTCTCCACTGATAAATATCACACTTGCTTACTTGGAAATGAGGTCCTATGTCCAAAATCCTGAAACACCCCTT
This sequence comes from Alosa alosa, assembly GCF_017589495.1. Classification (NCBI taxonomy): domain Eukaryota; kingdom Metazoa; phylum Chordata; class Actinopteri; order Clupeiformes; family Clupeidae; genus Alosa; species Alosa alosa. The sequence goes on along the minus strand of NC_063197.1, from coordinate 18,611,047 downwards.
TAAAGATGTGGAAAGAGAGAAATATTGCAAATATTGATCTTCTCAAAGTGGAGATCTTCGTTGAAGTTCTCCTTTAGCCTAGGACTAGGCTTAATCCATGTCTGTAAAATTGTACTTTAAAGATGGACAAAATGTCCCAATTTACCCTTAATGCAACCACTTTAAGACTTTTCTGTTGCTTTTTTTTTACAATGTTACTATTGCAGAAGGAGTCTGAACTGATCTAGACCACACAAAAGATAAGTTAAGGCAAAAGTTAAAAAAATCCAGGTCTTGAAGTCTTGGCAAACAACGCCTGCAAAGTAGCCTACTGTAGGGCGCTTACTCCCCACATGGTGACATACAGTATGATTGACTTGCAAATGAGCGATAGAAAACTGACTAGCCTAGCGCAAATGAAAGCTAAAAAATATACTCGGATTGCCTGTACCTGCACTACATTCATATCACACACCCCACGAGCCCGTACCCCTCACTCAACCACACGGGGATTCTGTTCATGTGCGTACAGTAAGTGTTGTTCACACATGATGTCCGCATGTAAACATCACTTCTGAATCACCCGAAGGGTCAGATATCCATTTGACAAAGATTTGCATATAGCACAGAGGACTATGGGGCGCCAAATGTAACATGCCTTATTTCATGGACAGAATGACTTTCGTGTGACTAAATACATATATTCATTCTTTAAACCATGTTACATAAAGAACGCCTTTTGTCCACGGAATGCACAAATTGGTTTGCATTGTGTCCACGAAACACTGAAGAGAGCACATCATTTCGTGGACGAAATTAACTTGATGGCCTTTTCCTTTCGTGGACATAATGCTGAATGCAGTATTCACTGTCGTGAGGCTTAAATGTTTGGTCAAAAGTAATTCTGTCACGTAAATACTGAAAATGCACCTACACGCATCATTCTGTGCATCCTATTTCAATTTCGTCCACAGAAGTTTGTGTTGTGTTACAGAAGGCATTCCGTCCACGCAATAGTAACTTAACAACTTACGAAATGCATTCAGTGACATATGCTTTCATTCTGTGGACGAAATGCATTAAAGAATCACGGAAACAGTTTTGTGACCTGCTACAATACATTTTGTGAGTCAGCAGTTTACGGAATTAATTATGTGTCATGGTCATTCTATTACGTGGACGAAATGCATAACAGAATCACGAAATCAGTTTTGTGACCTGCTACAATACATTTTGTGAGTCAGCAGTTTACGAAATGAATTAGCCCTATGTGTAAGGATAATTTCATTATGTGGACGAAATGCATAAAAGAATCACGAAAGCAGTTTTGTGACCTGCTACAATACATTTCGTGAGTCAGCAGTTTACAAAATGAATTATGTGTCAGGATAATTTCATTACGTGGACGAAATGCATAAAAGAATCACAGTTTTGTGACCTGCTACAATACATTTCGTGAGTCAGCAGTTTACAAAATGAATTATGTGTCAGGATAATTTCATTACGTGGACGAAATGCTTAAGAGAATCACGAAATCAGTTTTGTAACCTGCTAAAATACATTTCGTGAGTCAGCAGTTTGTGGAATGAATTAGCCAGTGGGTCCCATTTAGAAGTGGCACTCGCGCCTCCCGTTATTCACAGAGCTGCGTGAAATGTCTTGCAACTTTTCGCCACGAGGTGGCAGCTTAAGTCTGCTGTAGCATTGGCGGTAAACGGGACAGCTGGCTGCATTCAGAGGCTTTGCAACGGCAGTGTGATTGGCAATCCGCGAACCGGTGCCAGGCCGTGCTGGACCTAGCCTAGGTCCGCGAAAAGCAACTGCATAGGCTTTTTTGTGGAAACTACCCAAGCCTTTTATTGGCCTGACTTTGCACTAGTATTTTATTGACTGTCTATGCACAATTTCAACCAAATTTTGCTGCTCTTATTTTTTCATTATTATATGTGCCCTCTTATTTACTTACTTTTTTGTTTACTTGAATGTTATGTTTGTCTGTGGACTTAAATTGGTAAAATATGTCTTGTCTTCACCGTGGGATAGTGAGAAACGTAATTTCGATCTCTTTGTATGTCTGGAACATGTGAAGAAATTGACAATAAAGCTGACTTTGACTTTCTCTGAATTATCTATGATCTTCAAACTATGAGCCTCTTCGACGAGTAGATTGCTGGTCCACTGGACCACGAATTTAGGCTAGATTAGGTCTATGCCCGGTGCTTCTGTCTGTTAATTTTGCGGCACAACTGCTGGAACCGTGGACCGAAAGAAAAAGAAACGAAAGGTGGTAGTGGTAGGCTGTGAGTGCTCATTCAAAGTCTATGCGTGTATGTGCAAGTGAAACTGACAAACTCGTGGGCTAAGCAACGACATTTAAAACAATGAATGAAGTGGATTCCTGTAATGTTCATGAAAACAGTATAGCGATTGGATAGCCTAATAAATTGCGACTTGTTGTAGGCCTAACAGTAGGCCTAGTTTATATTGTCTCGCTGGAGTGTGCGCATAATAGGCCTAATCGCTATGCCTACTTGCCCGTCCAAATAAAGGGCTTTCCTTTGTTTCACGGAGCTCTGACTAACGGGAGGCGCGATTGAAGTGGCCACTTCTAAATGGTAGCTTAGGCCAGCGTTTCTCAAACTATGGGCCGTGGAGTGAAATTAGCTTTGATATGATATGATTGATATTTTGCTGCGCAATTGATCAAGGAACATTGCATTCAGGAGGAAATACTTGCTAATTCGATGTCATTAGACATAGAGACGTACAATTAAGTAGTGGTATGAGCGTTCATTCAATGCATGTGTGCGCGCGCGACAGAAACCGTAACTACCCGATAACGTTGGTAGCAAAGCTCCGCTTCAACCTGTCGGAAGGCTGTTTATTTATTTAACGGCATTCAATAGAACTACGTGGATTCTTGCAATTTCCATATAAACAGAGCAGAGACTGTATAATACACTGTCTAGCATTGTGTAGGCCTCTAAGTATAGTCAAATTTGAATACAACGTGGCCAAAAGATATTGTAGCCTTATTAGTCTTCCTATTAAAGATCTCCAGAGATTTTACGCCACGCGTGAAATCTCAATGATTCGTTCGGCCGTTTACCATTGAAGGTTCTAAAATTCTATGTTGAATTCATTGAACCCAGATATTCTTTATTTGCCTACCAGTGTATGATGCATTGCTTACATGAGGGAAACATTCCAAAACAATAGCACCCATATAGTTGCTGTTATTTTTGTTTCCTGAATCCTTACATTCAGGCATTCAAATAAAATTTCTTTAAAAAGCATGTAAATTTTTTCTCCATTTGCCTACCAGTGTATGATGCATTGCTTACATGAGGGAAACATTCCAAAACAATAGCACCCATATAGTTGCTGTTGTTTTGAGAAGTATTTCTCATGCTAGCATCATGCAACCATGCAAAAGCAATTAACTATTATAATTATTATATCTTACATTAGTAAAGCAGTCCTCTGATGTGCATGTTTTCACAAACGTTTTGTGAACAATGTTAGCACTTTAAACATTGACTGCTTTGAAGTGAAAGTGCATGTATAACAATATAGCATAATAATAATTGTGATAATGATGATCATCATGATAATTTGATGTGTGTTTTTGTGTGTGTGTGGGTGGGGGTGGGAGGGGGCTAATTCATTCCGCAAACTGCTGACTCACGAAATGTATTTTATCAGGTCACACAACTGATTTCGTGATTCTGTTATGCATTTCGTCCATGTAATGAAATTATCGTGACACATAATTCATTCCGTAACTGCTGACTCACGAAATGTATTGTAGCAGGTCACAAAACTGATTTCGTGATTCTGTTATGCATTTCGTCCACGTACCCAGACAGCACACACATCTGCCCGATGTCGGTTTCAGATCAGCATGGAATCCTCCCATATAATAATGTCGCAGGGGTATCGGCCTGAAGTCGCTTCCATGTATGTTGGCTTTTGATCGTTCTTACTATCCAAAGCAGATCCCGCTATTTGTTTTTTTTACCCTAGCTTCCATGTATGTTGGCTTTTGATCGTTCCTACTACCCAACGCAGATCCCGCTCTATCTGTTCTTTTTTTGCGTGTGTAGCAGGCAGCCAGGCACGTCAGATCAGCCTCATGGAGCAGCGATTTTCAGGTTGGTAAATTCACTCTTGTAAATTGTCAGAAAATAGGCAGTGTCAATTGTATGACTGTTTATATATTTGCCTGCTAGGCTAAGCCATAACTTGGTGTACATTACTTTATAAAGAGCTGTTTTGGGGTAATTACAACTTCGTTGTGAACTAATTCACGTTAGCTAGTTGAGCTAACACTGGAAAATATGTTAAACCTAGCTAGCGGCTATGGCGAAATGTTAACACTACAGCATCCATGATTACCGGTACAAGGACAGCAATATGCTTGGGTGTAAGAAGCAAGTTATTATTTGACCGTGAGACTTAACCCAGGAAAGGCTGTCGTTTTTGTATGGAGAGGAGTGGGAGCTAGGCTATTAGCTAACGTTATTCCACTGCTTGGTTGAATTTCCCATTGTCCTACGTAATTTAGAACGACCATTAACCGTATGTTATCTGCACACCTATGAAGTAGATCCATTTTTTGGCCGTATCAAACTTGTATTAATTCGCAGAGTTCGATCGAATGCAGTGAAAGTTACCGTTAATTTGAAACATTGTATCAGCCTAAACCAACAAGCACCGACGAACTGCTACAATGTGCGATTTGTCTTCAATAACTTTTAATGTTTACGGAGACTATGGCAGTTTCGACAACTGGGCCAAGGCGGATTGGGATGGCACATAGAAAAACCATTGAAAAGGAAAAATCCTACATCACCAGCTGTTATTGCGAACAAGAGGCATAAGACTATCACTACTGATGAATTGGACGAAATTGAAAGCAAGAAACATGAAGAAAACACGAACAGGAGCACTGCTTGGGCAGTAAGTGTTTTGGGCGATTGGCTTAACGAAAGAAACATAGGCCTAACGCTGAGTGATTTCGAAAGACTGGAGGCAGGTGCTGTTAACGAACACCTAAGGGCATTTTATGCAACCGTAAGAACAGCTGCGGGAAAAGAATACTCGATTTCGAGCTTTTTGGCCCTTTGGAATGGTCTTAAGCGACATCTGATCAACATGAACATTGTCACCGATAAAGAATTTAAATCTGCCAATGACGTTTTTAAATCAGTCGTGAAAACCTATCGCAAGGCTGGCAAAGATGCAAGTGAGCATCAACCCCCATCACTGAGGCCGATTTGCATGTCATCCGCACTTCAGACTACCTATCGCCCAACACAGCAGCCGGACTAGTCCGAAAAGTCTGGTTCGACATCCAGTTGAACTTGGCGATGAGAGGAAGGGAGGGTAATCGAGACCTTCGTCCTGATTCATTTCATATAAAAAAAGATGAGGACGGGGTCGAATATGTGTGCCTGTCTCACAATGCTGAGACTAAAAACCACAAGACAGCGACGGACCCACAAAAGCAGATGTTCAGGGGCTTCATGTTTGCGCAGCCAGGTAACCCACTTTGTCCAGTTGCCAGCTTCAAAAAATATCTGTCTAAATGCCCACCTGACTCCAAGGCATTCTACCTGCACCCCCTGCGTTGTGCGCAGGACATTTTAAACAGAAGAGAGGTCTGGTACTCCCGTGAGCCAATGGGAGCAAATTACCTCTGCCTCCTACTTCGACGCATGAGTGAGGCATTAGGGCTGTCAAGGCGCTACACAAACCATTCAGTGCGGAGCACCGCAGTCCAGATGCTGTCTGAGGCTGGCCTGGAGAGCAGACAGATAATGTCAGTCACTGGACATAGGTGTGAGACCAGCCTAAAGAGTTACTGGGCACCATCCACAGCTGACAGAAAACTCTGGAGCACGATTCTGTCTGGGAGCTGCCCCGCAGCAGGACCAACCAATGACGACCGAAGCCAAAGGAGTGTGGACGTGACTTCTAAGCCAGCACAGTCCATTGAGTTGCCTTTCTCGATGTCCAATTTCACTATCAACGGGAACGTGCAGTTCAATCTTAAACAATGAAAACGAATAGTATTGTAGCCTATAGTGCATGTCTGTTTTTAGTATTTTGGTGGGCAAGGTAGTGTATCATAAACAACTGTCACATTGCAACAGAGTTAAATGAGCTATTTTGACATTGACAGTGTAGCCTTTTCCTTTTAGAATCTTGGCATATGCCCGCTTGACAACGGGAGAGATAGAACTAACGACTGGCCTTTGGCCGTAGCAACCATCAATTTAGAACTAACAACTGGCCTTTGGCCGTAGCAACCATTCTTTTAGAACTAGTAACGGCAGTTTGTCCTGCAAGTTGAGAAATTAGTTGATATGTGTCGGAAGAAAGTAGTTCTACAAACAAGACAGTTTTGTCGATTAAAACGTTTAAATTGTAACAGGAAATGAACACAACGCAAGTGGCAACAGTGGAATAAGCGGGATAATGGACTCCACGGTGGTCTGTTCACAGAAGTTAATGCACGGTCGCTTCGCGTCCGGGCCGTTTTACAACCTCGACCGTGCATTAACTTCTGTGAACAGACCACCGTGTCGTCCATTATCCCTTACTTACTGTCTTGGCTGAGCTAACCTGCTGGTCGAGTCATCATAACGCCTTTGCACAGAGGAAATGCACAGATATATGCATCAGCCCAAGTTCCCAAAGCAAATGTAGGCCACGTTTCAGTCCCAACTTTCTCTATTCACTTCCAGAGTTCGTGTTTTGGCCGGCGTTAGCATGCTAGCCAAGTAACGGCATTAGCTCGCCTCTGCTTGATTGAAATATCAGCTGAGGTAATGCTAATGGTTTGAAATCTATTTCTCTTGAGCTCGGTAGTGGTTCTCTGCATCTATGAAAATTCATTAACAGCAGTCGATAAGGGTAGACTTTAAAGATGAAAGTAATTGAATTGGTGAATTAATTTTTGTTTTTGTCTCTTGCAGGAGAAGAACCTGATTTTTGGGGGAACATTTTCTGCATTTTTTCATCATTCAGACTTTTTTAAACATTCAATAAAATTAATTGAAAATATTTCTGGCATCTTTCTTGTGTCTTTATCTAATCATTTATAGCCTAGTGTAAAATGTGCAATCTTAAGTTCCGACCTAAATAAATAAAGGTCGTATAGGGTGGGCATAGCTTTGATGAGTCGTTGAAACATTGGCTCATTGTCGTTTTCGAGGATTTGCCGACATCCCGGCGATGTCTCGCCAATGAGCAAACGATGAGTCGTTGAAACATGGGCTCATTGTCATTTTCGATAATTTGCCGACGTCCCGGCGATGTCTTGCCAATGAGCAAACGCTTCCTATGCGATGTCTTCCAGACTGTAACGGCATGCATCGGCCCGACATCGGTAAGATTTATGTGTGCCGTCTGGGTAATGAAATGACCGTGACACATAATTAATTCCGTAAAGCTGACTCACGAAATGTATTGCATCAGGTCACAAAACTGGTTTCGTGATTCTGTTATGCATTTCGTCTACGTAATGAAATTATCGTGACACATAATTCATTTCGTAAACTGCTGACTCACGAAATGTATTGTATGTGATTCTATTATGCATTTCGTCCACAGAATGAAAGCATATGTCACTGAATGCATTTCGTAAGTTGTTAAGTTACTATTGCGTGGACGGAATGCCACGCAATAGTAACAATAAACTGGACAATAAACTGGACTGGTCAGTCAACACTAACGCACTCTACAACAGGGTCCCCAACCTTTTATGTACCATGGACCGGTTTGATTCCTATTTTTTTTTCACGGACCAGCGGGGGGGCTGGGGGTCGGGGGTTCCATGTTCCATATGTGTTGTGCATGCATTACTTGAAAAGAACTAGCTCCAGTTATGTATGAACAGTGAAGGTAACGATCTCTTGTGAAAAACGTGAACTTGAAGAAGTGAAAATTGAACAATATGAACTATGAATATTGAACAACTTGAAGCTAAAGTGTGAACATGCTTAACAAAATATGGGAACAAAACATGGGAACTAAACGTGCATTACGAATATAATCAGTGTGAGCCCTGCTTGTTTCCCTGCAACAAGAAGCTTCCATCTGGGGGTGATGGAAGACAGTGACACCCTCAGTGTGTTTGAAATGTCCAGTCGATTGCGCAATTTGGTCTTAGTTGCAGTCACTGCCGAAAACCTGGCCTCGCATAGATATGTGGTGGGAAACCTCGGGATATTCTGCTTTGGTTTTGATCCAAAAACCCGCCAGAGAGGTTTCCTTATACAGTACACACTCTTAAGACCACAGTCATTAGCAATTTCGATCAACTGCTCTTCCTCCTGCACTGACAAGTTAGGACTATTCGGGATATTGACAAAGGGGTTGCGGACCCACTCATTGGTTTGCCGTGGATCTTTGGAGGATGGGAAGTAACGCTCAAACTCATTTGAAAGCGCAACAAGGTGATCACAAGACCAGCTGCGGTAGAGAAAGAGCCCTGCCTCAGTCTCTCCCAAAACCCCCACTACTGTTTGGAACATATCAAATACACCCCGGTCCACTCGTCGTCCCCACAAATCAAGCTTGCTTTAAATGCAGCTACTTTATCTGCCAGTTTAAAGACAGTCGTCATTCTCCCCTGGAGTGACAGGTTGAGGTCATTAAGCAACCCGAATATGTCACACAGGTAAGCGAGTTTTGACACCCAGTCCTCATCACTAAAATGTGCAGCTAACGGTGACTTTTTTTCTGTAAGAAATCTCTGCAGCTGCTCGCAACTCAAACACTCTGGCCAGTGACCTGCTAAAAATGCTTGTTTTTTGTTGCTCATTCTAGCAGTTTAGCTAACTTCGTGTGACACTACCGTTCGCCAAGAACTGATCAAGTGAATTGAGCGGACCTGAGGCTGTGCAGCGCTGAAGGCAATATGTAAAAGTGTTGAACAGACAGACGTAAGAAAATAGACCTTGCAAAATACAAACATGCGTGCAATCAAACAACTGCATATGGACCTATGCCATGTAAAAACGTGACATTATTGCGAATTAAATTTAGTTTAGTTTGCATGCCGTATCGTACGTGTCGTAGGCTACGGCCCGGTTAGGAATGTCTTGCGGCCCGGTACCAGGCCGCGGCCCGGTGGTTGGGGACCGCTGCTCTACAAGAAAGGGCAGGCTGTACTTCCTGAGGAGGCTGCGCTCCTTCAATGTGTGCATCAAGCTCCTCAGGATGTTCTACCAATCTGTTGTTGCCAGCGTCCTCTTCTATGCAGTGGTATGTTGGGGAGGAAGCACAAAGAAGAAGGATGCGGGGCGACTTGACAGGCTGGTAAGGAAAGCTGGCTCTGTAGTGGGAGCTGAACTGGAGTGCATCATTTCAATATCTGACAAAAGGACCCTGAACAAACTGATCAACATCTTGGACAATGAGTGTCATCCACTCCACAGCACTATTGTTAAGCAGAAGAGCCTGATCAGCTGGAGACTTTGCTCACTGCCTTGCACAACAGACAGACTGAGGAAGTCATTCATCCAGGGCCATTTAGTACAGCGGCTAAGCACCAGAATCGTTCAGTTTTTGCAGAAAGCATGAAACTCGGCAGTTATACTACTACCCCTAGTGATCAAAAAATGAAATAGACCCCAACACATAGCGCCCCCTAGTGGCCGCCATCTTGAATTCAAATATGGCTACCATTCTTAATAGAATTGTTGATACAACTTCAAAATTAAACAAGATAAAAAAGTCTTAAGTTCTAACACTTAATTTTTAGGGTCAAGGAGGCTATTGACATGAATTCCAAGCAAACCTGATGTTGGCCATTTTGAAATCCAATATGGCGGATACCAAATGTGAAAATATAGACCATCTCTATTGTTATTCATGACTGAAATTGTTTGAAAAGTAATTTTATCACATGACAACCTCTATAATACATGAGGCATCAAGTATAATCTGGTAAGATTCCAATATGGCCACTATGTGCAAGAAAATAAGCCAATTATTCTATATTTTGGTCAATGGAAGTAACTACCTACATCATCAATAAATTCTTTATTCTACCTTCTTCTCTTTCGGAGCAAACCTTAACTCTTACTATACACTGCTTTAAAAAAAACGATACACTTCAGATCTCAATGGGGAAAAACACATTATGCTGGATATCTACATTACATTTGGCTGACGCATTTTTAGCCAAAGCAACAGTTTAAAGCTTTTAAAACAATTCTCTCAACAATTCTAGAACAATTTAAAAGAATTCAAAAAGGTAGAGTACAATAGGAAAAAGTGCATCAGTGAGTGCTGTTTTTATACAGTCAAGTGTCAGTTCTAGTCAGGTGGTAAGTGCTAGAATTAGCTAATTGTAAGTAGTGCTACGAGAGGAGATATTCTCTGAAGAGCTGGGTCTTTAGGAGTGTTGTTAAGATGGATGCCCCTGCTCTAGTAGGAACTGGTAGCGCCTTCCATCAAGTTTGGATTGACATGAGCGTACCGGTGGCAGAGCTAGACGTCGTTCATCTGAGGAGTGCAACGGTCAGGAGGTAGCATATATGCCATATGAGGGCATTCGAGTAGGTGGGAGCAGAACTGGAGACTACTTTGTAGGCAAGCATTAGAGACATGAATTTGAAACGGACGGCCATAGGTAGCCAGTGTAGCTGGATGAGCAGCGGGGTAACGTGCCCTTTTATGTTGGTTGTAGACCAGGTGCGCCGCCGCATTCTGGATCATCTGAAGGGGTTTCACTGTGAGTTGGGTAGCATCTTGAGACAAGTCATGATTTTCCATATGTTGTGAGTGTGAAACGGCATGACTAGAAGGTTAGTTGGTTGTCGAGAACGACTCCTAAATTTCTTGCAGCCCTGGTAGGTGCAACAGACAGGGTGTCAATTTTGATGTTGATGTCATGATGTATGGTAGGTTTAGCTGGGAGGAGCAGCAGTTCGGTTTTTGAGAGGTTTAGCTGGAGGTGGTGTGCCTTCATCCATGTAGATATGCCTGAGAGGCAATCAGAGATTCGTGCCGAGACCAATGGGTCATCAGGTGGAAAGAACAGATAGAGCTGTGTGTCATCTGCATAGCAGTGGTATGAGAAGCTGTGCGAACTGATAATCTGTCCCAAAGAAAGTGTGGATAGCAAAGAGAAGGGAACCCAGTACTGAGCCCTGGGAGACCCCTGTGGTGAGATGGTGAGGTGCAGACAGCTGTCCAGCTGTACGTTAAAAGAGCGTCCTGTGAGGTAGGATACAAACTGATATGGACTGGGTAATATGTTAGGAATGAAAGGATGCCGTTATTTAGGAATGAAAATTATCAGAGGACTGAATTCAAAGACCCCCACCCCACCCCGGAAATCTAAGTGAAAAAATGATGTGGCAAGCTAGTCTATTTTGCTTGAATTTCATTGCAGCAACTCATGATGGTACTCAGTAGTTCGTACGGCACTGACATGCTAGATGGCGTCGGGGCATGCTCCTAATGAAACGGCAGATGGTGTCCTGCTCCCAGATGTGGACATGGCCATCACTGAGCTCCTTGACAGTCTGTGGTGCAACCTGGCGGTGTTGGATGGACAAAAACATAATGTCCCAGAGGTGTTCAATAGGATTTAAGTCAGGGGAGTGTGGGGGAACAGTCAATTGTATCAATGCCTTCATCTTCCAGGAACTGCCTGCACACTCTCGCTACATGTGTCCAGCCATTGTTGTGCACCAGGAGGAACCCAGGGCCCACTGCACCAATAGAGTCAGACAATGGGTCTGAAGTTTTCATCCTGATGCCTAAGAGCAGTGAGGGTGCCGAGATCTGTGCGTCCTTCCAAGGATATCCCTCCCCAGACCATCACTGGCCCACACCAAACCTGAATGATGTTGCAGGCAGCATTACATTCTCCAAGACATCTTCAGACGTCAGATGTGCTTAGGGTGAACCTGGTCTCATTTGAGAAAAGCACAGGGCGTCAGTGGCGAACCTACCAATTTTGTATTCTATGGAAAATACCAATTGAGCTGCACGGTGCTGGGCAGTGAGCATAGGTCCTTCCAGAGGCCATCGGCCCTCAGGCCACCTTCATGAAGTCTGTTTCTGACAGTGTGGTCAGAGACATTCACACCAGCGGCCTGGAGAGGTCATTTTGTAGGGCTCCTACTGTTTGTTGTTTCACAAAGGAGCAGATACTGGTCCTGCTGCTGGGTTAAAGACCCTCTACCATCCTGCCAAGCTCTCCTAGAGCAACTGTCTCCTAGAGTATTGAGACTGCGCTGCCTGGGAGACACAGCAATCCTTCTGGCAATGGAACGTATTGGTGTGCCATTCTGGAGGAGTTGGACTACCTGTGCAACCTTTGTAGGCTCCAGGTACTGGCTTATGCTACCAGTAGTGACACTGACCCTAGCCAAATGTGAAACTAGTGAAAAATCAGTCAAGAAGGATAAAGATGGAAAATGTATCATTTGCCACCACCTCTAAAACCATTCCTGTTTTTACAGACCTATCCCTCTTCTTCCTTTCTTGTTTTTGGAGAAAGTGGTCTTCAAGCAAGTCTTGGACTTACTATATCAGAACAACCTGCTAGACCCTATGCAGTCTGTTTTCAAGAGTCATTCTACTGAAACTGCTTTTCTGTCTGTGACCGAAGCATTGAGAGTAGCTAAGTCCTCATCTAAGTTGCTAAGTCATTAGTATTCATTCTACTAGACTTATCTGCAGCCTTCGATACTGTTAACCATGACATTCTCTTTTCTACACTATCTGAACTTGGATTTCTAGGAAAGCCCTTGACTGGTTTAAATCCTACCTTAAAGGGCATTCTTTCAGCATGTCTTGGCAGGGACGGGTATCACAGTCACATGACTGTGGGCCCCTACTTTTCTCTATTTACACCACTTCCTTGGGTGAGACCATTCACTCCCATGAATTTGATTATCACTGCTACTGTATGCGGACGATACTCAACTTTACCTGTCTTGAGCTTTTGGTGTTTCCACCACGAAGCACCCAAGGACTGGGCCCTGAATGCACTAGCCAGTGTCCTAAAACCTCAGAGTGCTGGTTCACTGACTAGCATTAGTCCTAATGTGTCAGAAGGGAGCTAACAGTGGGATGTGTTGGACTGGGTTATGCACTAATTTATCTAAGTCTAGGATAGAAGACAAAATAGCTAATCTCCCAAAAGGCAGCATATGTTTCTTTAAGAGACTTGACAGACGCTAGCATCCATGGGTTTTAGCCTCCTTGCTAGCATGCCAGCCTCTAGGGGGCAAATTAGAAGGACTGAGCCTAGGCAAGTGCAGGGTTTAGTCACACAGTCAAAACTTCAGACATAGCCTAAATGCACCACAGTTTTTGACTCAGTGTCAGAATTTATGTCTACTTCCTTAAAATGCAAAATGTCTGCCATTTTAATTATGCATGATTGTCACTTTATGTATTTCATAATGCTGAAAGATGGCTATAGACACGTCATATTATGTGTTAAAAGCAGCATAGCATTATAAATGTAGAAAAAAGGGCATATTTTGGTGGCCATATTTGAAGTCAAGATAGGGGCCACTAGGGGGCGCTATGTGTTGGGGTCCATTTCAATTTTTGATCACTAGGGGTAGTACTATAACTGTACCAAGTTTTGTGCTTTCTTAGCCTGGCTAGCGCCACCACTTCTCAATGAGACGTGGTCTGGGAACCAAACGTTAATTTTCTCGTATTTGAAAAAAATGCCCAGATCCGTTTATTGGGTGCCACGGATGTCTATCAAATGCGTCTGTGCATAGCTCATCATTGTCTTGCTTTCCCCCTTGTTCTGTGATTGGTACCCTATTTCAGGCGAAAATTTGCTCCATGGTCTCCAGGCTGCCTTAGCAGCGTGAATCAAATCGCGCACAAGGCAGCATGGGAACACCCAGGCTAGTGCTTTCTGCAAAAACTGAACGATTCAGGTAAAAATCTAGCCTTAGCCGCTGTACTAATTGAAGTGTTCAATGCATCACTTAAGGGAAGAGGAGAAATAGACTTCTCCGCATAGTCTGTCTGCCTCTTCACCACTTCCATGTTTTGAACTGTCTGTCCACCTAGCCACTTTACCATTGTCTTCTGCCTCACTGTTTGCGTGCTTTGTTAGCACATATGCACAACCCCTTCTCCTCCATGCCACAGCCAAACTGTGACCACACTTACCTTTCTTAATATAGTTATTTATACATAGATATATAGTCTTTATTCTTGCACTGTTTGACTTACTCATTTGCACCATCACCATGACACTTATTCACAAAGAGCACCTTACCTTACCTGATGCACGGAGGACCATAGGCTCAGTCCCTGCTTCAGTCATTGCAAGCGCACCTGATTAATCACCCACTATGTGGATACTGTTTTTTAGAATTGATTTAGATTAAGTTTTATTTAGTATAATTTGTATTTTAGTATATTTAGTATAGTCTTTATCTTCTACAGTCCTTATTGCTTAGTTGTGTTTTTTATATTATATACTTTTAATTACTTTTTCTGCTGTTAGTGAATATGTGTGTGTATGTATGTATGTATGCTATGACCTTGAATTTCCCCTAGGGATCAATAAAGTATCTATCTATCTATCTATCTATCTATACCCTACACAGCCCCAATGAGACATCACACCATTACTATTATGAATCCAGATGTTTGTGTGCTGATAAGAACAAGTGTAAGGGCTTGGACTGCTTTCTGACAGCATAGCTCTAATCTGAGCCTCCCTGCAAATTTTAGATGGTGCCATGATGGGTTCAGGAAGTGGACCTGTTTATATGAAGTATAGAAATACCATACTGAACTACAGTTTTTCTCAGTCGCTTTGGTGCTTTTCTCACATCACTATTAACATTTGCACAGCAGTTAGTGCATTTCTCAAAACAATTAGTGCAAACTGCAAAACCTAGTTGATAACCTGCAAAAGCACGTCACTTGCTCAAAATGGATAGTCCATTCCTCAAAAGCAAGTATTTATGTCAATGAAAGTGCCAGTGTCATCAAAATGAGAAGTCTTGTCGCCATCGTTTATGAACAAGATAGTCAAATGGCTTTGTCATGTTTTCATTACGACAGTTTATGCTCTTAGTGTTTTCCCATGCAAAAAAAGGTCAGAACTCGGTGACACTACCTGAAAATGCTCAAGACAGCACTATACAGTACTTGTACAGCCATTTGAAAACTACAGTAAAGTTATAAATTGCTGTAGTTAGGGGAGTAAGTGAGCACAAGACACTGAATATGTAGGTTTCACAGTTTAACTGTATATGCTCTTTGCAATTTTACAGCATTGTGACAGAATTTGATAACTAGTTCACCAATTTTGTATGTAATGACTCAAGCAATGAAATGAAGACTATTAGTTTTATTGGGAACGACTATTCAGAATCCATATATAGTTCATTTTGACTGACATGACAAAGCAACTGATACATGTTCAAAAGTATTTGCAATTTGTTCAGAGGAAGGAGAAATTGCTACTATGATGTGCACAAATGACTAAATGTTGTGGAGGTTGAACTAATAGTTATGAGAATTTTCAGAGAAAAACTGTAATATCAGTCATCAACAACATTCCAGTTTTTATGTGTATACACACCCATACTCACATTGACATTTAAATGGAACTAAATGGAAATCTGGTAGAGGAACAGTCTACAAAGTATAAATAGTGTTCAATTTCCAGAGATAGTTGGACCAAGTTTAACAGCCCAATATCAATAACAGAAATTGCAAAACTTTTTTTTACCCATTCCACACCCATTTTTCATCCTTGTCCAAAAAAAAAATACATGCAACAGTGGAGGCTGCACTGTCTTTAACTCATTTGAACATTTCTCCTACATGCCATTCGTATTTTCTTCCTTCAAATAACATTATGTCAGACATGGCGTCACTCACCTCATTGGTTAAATATAGTCTCTGCAATGATATTGTGCCATTTGTTTGTGGTTAAAATTTGGCCAGTTCATGAATCAGACTGACAGCTGTGGTCCTGAGCCATACACAATCAAGCCATGTTGACTATCTGCTTACCAGTGCAAAGCAAACACGCTCTGTCTCCTTCTCCTCTGTGCTAGAGCAGTGCATGTGCCATGCCACCACCTTTTCAAGAGGCTCGTTCTATATCTAATTACATCTTGGCAGGAGCAGCGGCCGATAGAAACTCATTTGCCACGTGCAATTTACATTTACATTTAATGAGTAAGCTCCCCAGCCAGAGAATGCTAATCAACAGTTGGTACACAGCTTCAAAATGGTCACACAGATATTTAGATGGGTAGGCTAGAATCTGCCCCCATGACAATTTATAGAAATCTATCAAATCATTTATAGCCATAATGTACACAATGCACATATGAAATATTCTTCAATTCAAATTTTCAAAAGCTATGAATGTGTAAATCCATGACATAAATGTCAACCTAATAGTTCACATTAGTTTTGAGCCATTTACTGGCTTTTGTCTCTGGCATTTATTTTCTTTACTGTATGCACTGCACATTGGCTATTTCAGCCAATCCATTTTTGAGCTTTGAACTTTTTGAGAAAGAGCTCATAAACAGGCATTGAAACAGGGCTCCGGCACCTCCCGGCTGCTTCAAAAACAGAAAACTTTTAATAACATCCCTTCACATTATCATTAACAAACAGACCACACAATTACCATTCCCATTTTTTCCATGTCATTTTAGTCTGTTTACCAGAGATTTGCCCCCTCATTAAACACAGAATAATGTATCACCCGTTTGCATCAGTGAGGGGAAAAACTGGCCAATCACCCTGCTCTGGTGTCTCCCCTCTTCCTTTCTGCTGCAGTGGCCTGGCTCTTCACACCAGCCAATTCCACCTGACAAATGAGCAGGGCTCACTTCCCCAGGTGGGAAAGGCTAATTGTGCTTGGCAGTAATTGCGACCAAACTTGTTCTGTCACGTTACATTACACTGATAGTGTTTTTCTTATGGACAAAAAAAAACTAAGAAACAGCTGGATGCTTCTAAAATGGCATCACTCAATCCTGGTGTCAAATATTTCATGATTTTGGTGAAGTGAGAAATAGGAGAATTGTGTATAGTATTGGGCATGGATTAATTATGGTGCTGTTCATATGATTCTAAATTATCAAGGAGCCGATAATACTGACAAAATAATGAATAACTGTACTGTTAATAAATGTTGGTTTACTCGTCAAATTATTTAAAGGAAAAGAGTCTTGTCACAAGCATTCCACCAAATAGCATTTTCATAGCAAATGTCTCTGTCAACAATTGTCTAAACATGGTATTCTTGGTAACACTTTATTTTAATGTGTCGCTGTTACAGTGTTCCTACCTAATTAGGTACAGTACAACCTGTGTAACAACATGTTCTATCAGGTACTATCATTGTACTTGCATTATATATTTGTGGGTACCTATAGTTGTTACATTGTAATACTGAGTGCTTTTACAAAACTTTGCCAATTTGCCAAAATTTTCATCAGAGGCAAAGAGCTGACCTGAGACTTGCTGGATGGGGTAAATCTGGTCATGATAGATTTGATATACAAACCATTCTTAGCTCCAGTCAAGGCCTCATTGTCTTCAGTGTACATGTAACAGCTGTGCTGCTACAACCTTGTTACTCTTTGATAAGTGTACCAGTTAATTACTTAGATGTACAGTATTATGACATGTATGTTGTGTCTTCGATGTCTTGGAACAGGTCTACTAATTCACTACATAGTACATATACTGTATCAACTGTGTTGGTACACACTTATTGCTCTTTGATACAGTGGCATAAACCCATTAAAATTAAGTGTACTAGTTAAGTACTTACATGTATGTTGTGTCATTGGTGTCTTGGAACATGTCTGCCATTACCCTACGTAGCACATGTATCAACTGTGTTGGTACACATGTATTACTCTTTGATACAGTGGCACAAACCCATTAAAATGAAGTGTACCAGTTAAGTACTTACATGTAAATATTGTGTTGTGTCTATGGTGTCTTGGAACATGTCTGCCATTACCCTACATGTATCAACTGTGTTGGTACACATTTATTACTCTTTGATACTATGTAGTGAATTAGTAGACCTGTTCCAAGACATCGAAGACACAACATACATGTCATATACATGTAAGTAATTCAAGCTGGTGCTGTTGAAGCTTGGCTGGCATTGTAATGTGTTTTAGGGCCACTTTCCTCTGACCGTTCAACAGATTCCAGGCCCTTTTCTTGTCTGTGGTATTTTTTCTTAGCCTTCCTGCTGTAACCACATGGGACAAACTCACCTCAGACACAGTTGCCAGCAAGGCGCTGGGAGACCAAGAGCACAGTAACCAAGGAAACAGAGATGCAGCCCTCCATCTCATCTCAGGTTGCACGCTCCAAGATCAATATGCGAGCACGGCCGAAAACAGACTTTGGTGTTTGAGAATGGAAGGAATTGAAAAAGAGAGGTGGAAGGAAGCAGGGGGCACTGTGTCTCCTATTTCCTGTTTGGAGAAGCTAAATGGGATCTGGCACCTTTGTCTGTATTTACACATTAGGGAGGTGTGGGGGATGGGCTGGGACCCTTGGAAAAAATTAATGTTCTCCTCCTCGAAGCTCCTCGGATAGGGGCGGCTAACAGCTGTCTGGATCAATATTTGCTTAAACCCCCGCAGATAAAGATTGCGTGGCAGCTGCGCGTTAGGGGGATAAAATAAGATACAGCGACGAAGCCCCCGAGAAGAGTCACAAATGATCAGAGCTGTCATTCGGATTTATCACCTGGGCATCCGCGGCGACGTTGCTCTTGGCAAAGTACATATTGTTTAACCTTTCGAGCCACTGTGTGCTGTCGAAAATGCCGCTGTCTGGGAACACACAGCAATGAGTTTCTCAGAGGGTGCAGATTAGGCTTGGTTGAAGACTGAAGGGTATGGAGACACAACCCTTCCTCATAAATCTTCCTCAGGATCCGACAACCTGCACTTGACCTGGCCATACTTGCTATTGCAAAATTTCCGAAAGTAATATTAAAATATTTCAGATAGTGGCGCATTCAAGTGCGCAGTGGTGCACACAGCAACAGAAGTACACGCTGTTATTCCCTGCTGTTGTTGTCGATGCGGAGACCTTTAAAAAAAATACCACCGACTTGTTTCTGTTTGCGCTTGTTCCTGCTAACTCAATTTGCCAAACGTAATATATGTGCACCTTCGGCACTGGCTTGTTTTCACACTGTTTTATTGATGTCCTTTAGGCAGCCTGGGTGGCTTTGAACTTCCAGCCTGGCATAAAGGTGCGCGACACAGTGCTTTTTCAATAAGCACCAGAGAACAAGACAACAAAGCACTCCGGTGTGGAAGGGATATTGGGAGTGTGCGCTTGACCTTTTCTGGCGGTTAATTAGGTCCTCACACCTAATCAAGGAGCGAGGTTCAGAGGAGGCACCGCTTGCGCTTGCCTGTGGGGCCAGTGAAAAACAGGAGAAGATCAGCGTTGTGTGCCATAGTGGCGTCGAGGCGAGAACACCGGTGTCCAATTTAAGGGTCTGAGTCATGGAGGGTCAGTTTATTTCATTAATTTGTTCAGTCAATGATACATTTGATGACAACTGTCAGTGGCAGGCCTGGAGCAGCAACTGGAGGTTCTTTTCACTGTTGTTAGAGACAAAGAGCACAAGGAGGTGGAGTGTGGGTTGTAAATAGTCACGAAAACACCTTTAAAGGGGTGGTGACGCACAGAGATGCATATCTCACTCCATTGACAACGTGGACATTCAAGCATGTGGTGTGGCGGCTGAGAGAACTCCATGTCCGGTGTAAGAGACCAGTTCACGGGAGCATTTTCATAATAGCATTATAAGGTGCACAGGGCATAATGTAATTTCATCAGCTTCTGAGGTGCTGGGCTGAGGCAACAGCCTTACCTTGAGCAGCTAATTCATTTAAGCAGCTAGGTGAGGCAGGGTTGATGGAGTTGATGCCCTCAGCATTAGCCAAAGAGAGGGAGAGAGAGAAAGAGGCAGAGGGGTAGCAGGGCGGGAGGACCGAGGGAGAAAATTCATTTGCCCGGCCCTTGATGACCAGTCAGGATTCTGAGCACCCTGAGAGGATTTTCCCAATAGGACGCTAAAATAAATGCAGGGTCATTTGGACCACTGAATGAAGCTGCAATGAAAACACGGCAACAAATGGGCCCTCTAATAGAATTATATTCGGCTGATGTCAGCAATCATGACAACAGGGCTTTTACATCATTTTTATGAGTCAGCAGCAGTCGGCCTCGCGCTAGAGGTTCTCTGAGCTTTTGCCTATGAAGGCCAAAAGAGAATTTCCTCAGGGACCAATTGTGGCAAGGCTGAAAGCCAGCGACTGAATGAGGAGCAGGTGTAATGTATGTTGGCCCTGCCCTTGAATAGTCAAACACTACACCATGCAGCCATGCTCCCTATTCATCCATATTGAATGACCGTAAGAATACGTGTTCACATATTCTTACGTTACACCCCCACTCCCCCTCTTCCACCCCAAAATAATCCATATCAACAACTCAAGCCACAGGGATTCAATCTGAGACCAAAGAAGGACAGTAATATCAAACTGAAATTGCTTTCACCAACACCTGAATGACCGGATGTTTATATTACTGACTTAAGAATAAACACTGCAAGAGTCAGTTCATGGCTGACATCTTTATGTCTACCATCAGAGAAACTGTTTATTAATAAAACAAAAAAACACTACACCAACAACACAACACATGTCAACACAGACTTTACTATTTGACCTTCTGAAAGCCTTGTAAAGTATAACAAGTTCAGTGGGCTACCCAAACAAATTTTGCCCATTCCTGTAGAAAACCCTTTCAATAATGCTAAATAACTAGATATACCGCATCGTTGCAAATCTCATATGATAATGCATCTTTCTACAAAATTGTTTGTCTTCTATATCGTTAAAGGATAATTCTGGTATTTAGCACTTGAGTCCCTTTTCTGGTTTGTTTTGGATGAACTACAGTAGAGTGGTGGACATTTTGACGATTAGTCCTGTCTCGACTTTTCTGACTCGTTTTGAATTGCCTTTACTGCTTGGTCGTTTGAACGACTGCCCCTGGGCAGTCGCACTTGTGTCATTCCTTGGTAGTTCCAGTTGGTTGTCCGGAGCACCTAACCAAAAATGACAACCGCCTAACCAAAAATTACGAAGTGGATGTTTATCTCGTGACTCAATGATTGATCTATCCTGTAGCTTGATTTTCATTAAGAGACTGACTCCCCTACTTGGCTCATTCTCGCTATTTATGTTAATTTGAGTATTGACTTGCTTTTTGATAGGCTAGTATTATAATCTTCACAGACTCTTAAAATCAGCACAGTGATAAATGGTGTAGTGGCTATAAAGCAGACTAGTGGATATAATTGTCCCAGCGTTGTAGGTTTGATTTTCTTATGAAGTGAGTTTGTCTTCTTACTTCTAGCTACCAGCAGGTGAACTAGTGTGACACGTGGATTCAATTGTTTTTGACTGATGTCATGTAGGCCTACCTATTGGTCTCTCGATGTAGAGTACACATAAAAATGTCTCATAGGCCTACTCTTACTCTGAAGTGAAAAGGAGAGATAGGCGAACTCCGGTCAAGCGTGCAGAGCACCGATGCTCTGCCGTTAAGCCATGAGACAGTTAACAATATTTGTGATACCCTGAAATTTGTGTAGGCTATATTTTTGGTCGGCTTAAGTAAACTGTTTTATATGCTTGCAATAGATTTAGGTTTAGATTTAATCACTTGGTTTAAATTAGAAAAAATGTCGACATAGGCCGTGGCAGAGAATTTCTAGGGGGTGGGGTAATACACGTTGTCACTGTTTCCACCAATGATATATTGCTGCATCATCAACACGTTGTTGGAACTACGGTGTTCGAACGCCGGAGGTAGCGAATTGCGACACAGGTACGATGCTTTCTGGAAACAGGTGTAACCAGGGCCGGAGTGGGGCCACTTTTCAGCCCGGGAGTTTCAGGCCCAAGACCGGCCCACGTTTTCCATAGTGGTGGAAATTGGATAAATGAAACAACATTTCAGCTCTTATATCCTGCAGTTTTTTATTAGTACCATGGTTCAACAATGTGTAAAGGTTATATAATAATTCATTTCAATTGAGAAGTTAACAAAAAATATTCCACTTTAGGCCTACCACAAGTTAACAAAAACAGAAAGAAAGAAAAAAAGAAAGCCTTTGAAATGTAGCCTATCGCTTCCACAAAGAGGCATATTGAACTAATGTTTAGGCTACATGTTTTTTGCATGGATAGGCTATGTTGTTTGGTGATTTAGCCTACTCCTTTACTACACCCTCTTTCTGAACAAACAAGGCATATAGGTTTATCATGTAGAATAATTGCTCTTTCTTACAATAAATAACTTTAATTTATCCTCTCTACTTGTCCCTCATGGCCTCCTCATCACTAATTTCGGGCTCATCATTTTCAGTGGTCAACTGGTTGATCTGCTGCTCGGCTACAGTTTTTACCGCATAGGCCTACACAGATCAAGCTTCAGTTTTGTTATCAATATTTGCATACTGCAAAGTCTATGAATCGGATACAAAAGGCTAATATTTTAAGTAGCCTAATTGAATTGCTTGCGAATAGCTTGACAACGCTACAAACGTCTAATATTAGCCCAATAATTACACTGCGAATAATCATTGCCTATAGGCAATCTCTTTTTACCAGTTGCCACTTTTGTCAGTAATTTGGAAGCTTGGCACATTTAGCAGCATTCTACCTGGCCGTTTCAGTCCCTCCTGACTCTTTCTACCATCCATCCTTCCTGACGCCATGGCCCGGCAATCCGAGAAAACATTTTGGAAAAGACGGGCTATATGGACCCAACCAACTCTTTTTGGGAAGGGAGAGCTCCCTCACATGGTAGGCTACAGCCCATGCAGAGGCAACGGTGTCATGCACAGAATGCGGAACGTGTAGGCGATAGCAGATTCCAAAAATAATTCAGTGGAAATGCATGGATTCCAGTTTCTTCCAGTAGCAGCAACTGGAATCCATGCATTTCCACTGAATTATTTTTGGAATCTGATCCCTTATCATACCTGTTCATTCTTACTGCCATTAAACTTGACTTATCGTGACTAAATTCAAGATGGCTGCCAACACTAAACTTCGTGAAGATACTGTCTGTATAAATCGTCTTGTAAGTAAACTACCAGTGCTTTTTCAAAGTTCTCAGTGACTCGTTTTAAATGTCAGGGCCCTCGGAAGTCTACCAATGAAGTGTGGAGATACATTGAGCCTCGTAAATGGGTGTACTGTAAAACAGTGATTTATTTGCATGGCTAGCCCAATGCCGAAGCACCACTATTGAAAAAGCTGTTGGTAGCATCGGCTAACTAGCGCCAGATTTTGGAGTGCAGGGGACAAGCCGAGATGGGCTATGAGACATACGTTCACACTCGGTATCATGTTTCAATACACTTTAGGTCAATATCACACCGGAATTCTCCTTTAAAGTTAATTCTATCCTTGAAATACAGACGTATTTCCTACAACTAAGGTGAGATAATTGGCTATGTTATATTGAAGTTCGCTAGTCAGCAAGCTAACCATTTTACATCGGAGCGTATGGTAAGTGTTAGCTACAAGCTAACTTTATCCTCAACACTGGGGTATTGGAAGCTAATTAGGTTGGTAATGTACATAGTTTTGGCATGAGTCAGTTATACATATTTCTTCATAACCATTGTGTTAGTAAAAGGATTGAATGTCCTGTGAATTATTAACTAGATGTAATGTGTGACTCATATGACTGCTAGCCATCTTTCCCATTGGAATCAATGATATGATGCTAGCTCGCTTTCCCTGAAAAAAGGGGAGTAGTGCAGAGACATTTCTCTGTATGATGACACGCTGGTTATGCATAGTAAATCAATCAGATGGGATTCATGTCATATTTATCTAGTTTAAGCATGTATTCAGCCCGTTTCAAGGAGAAATCTGGCCAATTTTTAGTACTGTCGATAGGAAAAATAACAACCAAAATCAACCAATAAACATGTTCAACTGTTTTACAATAGTTTGATTACCTTGTTGATACTACTACGTTATTCACATTAGAACTTGTGAACCTAAATTCTGAAGTTGATTAATATTAAATGGAGAGCAACCCCAGAACCCAGATGCTGGAGACTCTAAAGATATAAAACCTAAAACTGTTTTCAAGCCCTCAACCCAATTAACATATCTCTATCACTGGAACCATCTTAATGACTAATCAGAGGCATGCACACGAAAGTAGCGGTGATTAACGTTTCACACATGAATATGGATTTGATTTTGGCCTTAGACTGAACAGACATGCCCTCACCTCGACAGAAGGGAGCGTTATACAACAGCCAGGTTTTTATTTTTGGAAGAAAGCAGTTGAGTGTGGAAGGTATACAGGCAAGAAAACAGGCATTTCTCTAATGAAATAGAGACAGAGAGAGGGAGAAAGAAAGAGAGAGAGGGAGGGACAGATGGGGGGTCCAATCATGTTTCCAGTTCTCCCCTGATATTCCTTTCACTGATCCTGAGGCATCATACCATCAGCCACCAAGGGGGGCTGTCAGCCAGTACCTGTGAGCAGAGCACGTACACGGATTCGGCACGGCAGGACAGAGACCGGCTTGTTCACCGCCGCTGCTGCCGTCGTGGCCGCCACACGTTTCCAGTAGCCGCACTGAGCTGATCTGTAGCAAAGCTCTGCCTGCAGGGCGGTTATTATGGAGATGAATCATGGAGACGGAGAGGAGGAAGCACAATGGGCAAGTCATGATAAGAGATTATTAGCATCTATTTGCGCACAGGGAGGAGGGTTTAAAGAGGTGAAGGGGGCAGAGGGGGGGCATGGCTGAAATGCAGGCCGAGGATTTCTAGACCCTGAGGTTATCAGATGGCGAGGGACTCACACAGTGGATGATGAAGAGGCAAATAGCCACTGTTTTAATAGGATTGAGAGGCTTATCCTAATGTTGGTAATAGCACAGCTGTTACACTATAAAATGCATCCTGAAATCATGCAAACTTAACCTTGAATTGGCACTTTTTTTATGAGAGGGCTTAATATGTGTATTATACTGTCATGTGCAAAGTGTTCACAAGGCTTAGCACTCCAAACTTATCCTCTTGTCACTCATGTAGGGAATGCCCTAAAGACACTGGCACTGACACCAACTTTCTTTACGCTTCTTTCATCCTCTCAAAGGAACTCTGGATTTCATTCATAGTGACCATTGGGTCCTTGGTTATCTGTCTGACCAAGTAGCCTGGTCCTACCAGACTCTCGTTAACTTCCTTGAAGGCGAGTACTCTGTTGAAGTTTAAAAGTATTGGATCTGCCCAGAGCCATTCTGGATCTGCCATAACCAATCGCAAACGTTTGGTGTGACGTATGTCTGGTTCAAACTAGCGCACAACCTCAACTTCATCGCTCTCAGCCACTCCCTCTGTTCGCTGATTGGACCTGCAGATTTTTGCAGGAGAAAACCTGCAAATATACCGCAGACCCAGACGACGTACTGAAGGGAAATGAAAATTGAGCGGAAGTACGTAGGAGGGCAGAGCCAGGCTACTGACCAAGGCCCTTCATCCTGGATTACTCAGTTTGGCTGAGCGGCCAGATCTAGGAAGATGGGCTAGGGCTGGGACAACGTCGACGTCTGACAAATCGACGCAAAATATGCGCGTCGATTTGTCAGACCCAAAACACATGCTGCCAAATATTTTTAATTTTACACCTTCAGTGTTTCCCATACGTTGATTAATCTGTGGTGGGGCGCCACAAAATCAAAACCGGCCGTCACACATTGATGTTCTATGTTGTACTATTTAAATTAAAGATAAGATAAATATCCTTTCATTGAGCTACACTTTTTACGCACACAGCCTTTCCTTGCCCCGCCCGCTCTCTCTCGTAACGAGCCCGCTACCCCTCTGCATACATTTAAAACAAAATATTCACGATTGTTGAAGGATTGTTGTTGCCACATAGAACACATTGCATAGAACACAGTGGGCTTTTTGAACAAATTAAATCCGCTTAGCATCATTACCATGCTGTGCAAATTTGTTCAAAACTGCTGCAATAAAGTTAACTCTGCTAAGGTCTTATCACAACATAGTACATTGAGGAGACTAAACTTAGTTAAGTTATGCAATCAAGCAGTATCTCAAGTTAGAATACTGTTTGGATGTCGAGTTTAGCATGCTTACTTACACCGGCTTGTCAATTTCGTTACTCATGCAGGGCTCATTAAATTATTTTTATTTTTAATTTAATTTAATTAAAATTTTTATTGACTCTGACACTGAATGTTTGCAAAATCCCGATGTAAATGGAAAAGTGTTTTTCAAGACTCAAAAGTGCTTGTCCCAACTCCCAAGGAGAAGTATGAACCGTTATTATGACCGCGCGCAGCAGTGTTTTTTTTTTTTCGCACACTGAAAGACCGGGGTACACGAAACTTGGTGGGCATGTAACCTCACATGGATAGCATGGAACCACCCCACCCCCCGTAGTGACAGGCACTCAATTAGACCTATACACTACTGAATTTTATTGAATGCTACCGCTGACTAAGAATGCATTACTTTGCACTTGTATGGTCTTTTATTTTGAAATTTTAAGAGCAATAAACATATATTGCAATGTTAAGGAATTCATGTTTTTTTCATTCAGATATGTAAATCAACATGTATAAATTGTTATTAGTCAATTAATGGGGAGTTTCAATGCTGCAGAAATCCATTTTAAGATCAGTCTGAAAAATAACAAAATGTGGAAAACTTGAAAGGGTCTGAAAACTTTCCGGTTGCACTGTATGTTGGCAGAGGTCCAAAGGCATTTGTGCAGCTCTTAAAGTAATATAGAAGAAGTTACGAGGAAGTAACACAGGTGACCTTGGCATTTTGTAACATTGATAAGGATGCTATCTTAGAGCTGACTCTAAATGCAGAGCAGAAGCTTTGTGTTCATTTTCTGTGTGATCTGGGTCTAACACTGTTTGAAGCAACACCTTCACACCACGATTAATTTAGTATCAGGAATAAGGCATATTCCCCCAAGTACTTTATCGCTTAATCACAAATTCAGTATAGACAGAGCTGCACAGCCTTTCTCTGTGCAGATAACATGTAACAATATGCCATCACCTGGGCAATTAGGCTCCACGGATAATTTTTTCCTTCCATAAATAATGGATTAAATGTCACAGAGCGGCAGACAAGGCTACTTCACAGGAGGCATTTTAAGATTAGAACCTTTTAGTGATAAGGGATTCATTACCGTCGGGGGGGAGAGTGCAGCTTATGCTATATCTCACATGAGCCGACTTCTTGGTGATCAGTTGGATTCATTGCAGAGATTCTAAAATTTTATAACACCAGGGATTTACCTTCACCACTCGGAATGTTCTTACTTATGTTATAAAAGTCATGACTTTGGACATTTAACAAGACAATATCAACACAAATGCAATGTTGTTGGACATTCTAATAGACCAATAAAGATGGTGATACACAGATCAGTTTGCCAAATCTCATTTTCTATTTCACTGCGTGTGGCTCTTCTGCAGCACTATAAATATGATCTGCTGCTATATGTGTAGACAAAAATGTTAAAACCTCATTTTGTCGCATATAAATAAGCAATAAAGATGTTATGTCTAAAATTTCCTCTACACTTTATATATAATGTTCAAAGGTATATGTTTTACGAATCCTATTTAAAGTACCTTTAAAATTGCACAGATCTGGTGTTGTACTGTATACATCTAACAAGGACAGAGCAAAGGCAAGCTATGCTGGGTCTGTACAGTTCTCTTTTCGGTCAATGCAGTGGATATTTTTCAAGGATAATCAGGCTCTGCTCTCTCTCATACACTGTGGCAACAATGGCTTTAATGACTGTCCAATGCAGGGGACCATGGAAAGAATATCAAACCAATCTAGCAATCTATGGTCTACTCTATGGTCTACCTCAAAATTGCAGTAAATGCTGACACTATACCATAATACCATACTACCATAATGCTACATCATTTCCCTTGCACGGCTGTTCTTAAATTGAATAGTCACACTATACCTAGCTGTCAATTAAGCTGTTTATTTTCATGAGTCCGTTGAATAACAAAGTTTGTAGACTGTATGTCATTTACAGTGTTTTGGACCTGGTTACCCTCATGTGTATGCATTTGCTCACAGCTAACTAGTGTCGTTTTGGTTCAGTTTAATGCCAACATTGAGAGAATAGTGATATATTCTACCCTGGCTTCCTCTGTATTATACAGAATATAAATGGCTTACATTTGCTACTGCTAAATACTTCATATTATATTATTACACTCACATTAAAAACATTTAATCTTACTTTACACAGCTCCTCAGTAACACCTAAAGCCTTATCTTTCACAACTTTGGGAGCAACTTTGCACTGCAAATTTCTCACTTGTAGACAAGTCATTAACAGATCTGTTTCACTTCAACATATGCTACTTGGTGAGAAACAATTACCATTTTCTTAGCGCTCCAACAATTTTAGTTCATGTTTCCTAAGAGAGAAGGCTTTCCGATCCATGGTCATCATTGTTCTGCTCAAATAGAAAGTGGGGTAAGTTCGACTGAGGTGATACAATTTTCATTCTCACTTTTTTGTATTTCTTTAGCTACTGTGTAGCACCATTACTGAAGCCCACTGGCAAAGTAATAATCATTAAAACTGTCACATCACAGATACAAAAAGGCCTATTAGAAAACACATGGCTTTATTATGCACAATTCTCACAGCGTAAGTATTACTGGATAGAATGAGAGACCTCCTCCATGAAGATTAACTGAGCAATTCCTGCTGGCAAAGGTACCTCTAAAATGATGACAAGCTGGCGTCTGCGGAAAATACATGCACACTTATACACAGTGAAGTAAGGGCAGTCACACTAAAACGGCTGCATTGAAAGGGTTGTGCACGATAGAAGTGTGCAGCTTGATATGCCTGCTGTAATCACCAAGAGCATGCCACAGTGGGGTTTTAGGTCATTCTTTACATAAACAAAAAAAAAAAACACCATTTAATGTAGACTTGTGCTGAAATTCTGAGATGAGTTATGCATCGCCAAGCACTAATGACCACCTGCTGGTTCTGAACTCCTAATGGCTGGGGCTGATGGTGGCCCATTGTTTTTGTTAATTAGATTCAGTCATTCGCTAGTATCTCTGGAACAGTATAGAAATAATGAAAGGCAGCATGGGGTGTCTATTTGCTTATCTAACATCTCTTTGCGATATCGGTTCATATCGGCCCGCACGCAAACAGACAGCAGGCCTTATTTTCACAGAGGTGTGTGCTTACACAGAGATCACGCATCTCATCTTGTTTAATACAAGACACAGTCCTTCGCCAGGCAGGGGTCATATTATTGGAATGAAGGCCATTGTGTAAAACAGTATTTTATGGGTTGTCGGCCTGAAATTGCCATGCATGCTTGCCCTTCCATATTTGGCGCCCTTTAATAAATTGTGGACTTGCTGTCAAAAAAGCCCAGCGGGAGTGACAGTATCATCTCCCCTGTGCATAATGCCTCTCTCAGAAAGTGTGCAGCACAAGGTTGGACATGGCCCCGCGTGTAAGCCTCTCAACACGGAGAATCGATGAGGCTGCCTTTAGTCTGTCTCACAATTGAGCCCCGCGTTGTGCTTATGTCATGTCGCTCAGGATATTTCTGATATGACAGCACGGAATATTTATCATCTGAGTGGCTCTGACAAGCAATTCTCAACGGGAGCAGAATAATAATAAAAAGGAGGCAGAGAGTCTCAACACCCTTTTTTTCGGTGGAATGTTAACCTTTATTATTCCAAGTGAGCATGTCGGTGATATGGCACACATACACACACACACACACTGAGGCATTTGGTGTCCTGCTGGAATGGGATTTATATAATAATGAAACAAGGTCAGTTACAAATGTAGACTTCTTTCAAAAATAATTGTTTCGATGTGCAAGTACTGCAAATAGACAACATGCTTCAAATAATTTCTACATAATGCACGTTGTAACATCTGTACCTCAAACCATTCAGAGAGAAAAAGTTCCTTTATGCCAATTTTGAATAATCACAACACTCTCTGGGCAATTTTTCCAATTTAAGTATTCTTAAATGTGTCTGAAACAACCTTTGTGTCAAACAAAAGACCTTATGTGAATTTGATTCTTTGTTGTTGCAGACGGACTGACATTACGATGCTCCAAATGGCTCCAAATCCTCTTATCTTCTCTTCCAATTCTCTTAACAATAGCACTTCTGTGCCTCTATTACAGAAATTACACATACAAAACTGTTTGGGACTACCATTTGGCAAGCACACCAAACCACAACATGGTTTTCATCAGCATGGTTTGAACTAATCTGTCCTCATCCAAATACTTCCTAAGAGTCGAGTGAAAATGACAACTGGGAACTTCACACACACTTCAATAAACACTCACTGAGAATGTACAAGTCATTGGCTACAACTCCATCACTAAAAAGTGTGAGGCCAGAACAGTGGTCTAGGTCTGGCATTGTAAGGCATGGGTTTAAAAGCAAAGTTGATAGAGTGCCAACCTTTTTGTGTTTATTTGCTTTTCTGTTATTGCATTTTGTATTTCTGTGTGTCTGTGTCTAAGTGTGTGAGAGTGTGTGTGTCTGTGCGTGCGTGTGTGTGTGTGTCTGTGCGTATGATATAAAAGCAGTATCTCATTATCCTCTACAGCTGCTGATGACAGTAAACAGAATGCGAGTGGGCGCCAGAGCGGGATACCGGAACCAGATCAACAGACCCAGATTCCAAACGCACCCAACATCAAACATCACACAAACAAAAGAGTCAGCCTCCCCTGCCTCTGTGGCGCACCAAGCTGATCCACGGGCCATCACTGCTCCAGGTTGGACCACAGAGATTTCATTATTTATTTATTTGTTTGTTTGCTTGTTTATTTTGTTTGTTTGCCTGTGGGTTTGGACGCGTATGCGCACACGGTCATGGACTTACGTGTCAGGTCTGAGTGCGTCCCCTAATGGCCCATGGGATCTCTGTCCTCCGTTGAGTTTGACAGACACAGCGTTGCACGTCAATCCCTCTGAAATATAAATGGTGCGGCAGAGAGGGAGTGAAAATCTGCACCGTTTGCAAAGGCACACTGCGCTCTCGGGCAGCGTGTTCATGCGTCATTCTCACTTCTCTGACAAATTAACTGTGCCATTTTTTTCGCTGTTAGATTTATCGTTTCTATATAGATTTTTTTGCCAGATCCTGCTGTAGCTATTGAAGCTTTTTTAATTTTTTGCTTCTTTTTCTTCTCCACCATGCTTGGCTAAAATGGACCTCTGTCTCACAATGGGACAAATCAATGCTGATGTACCTGGGCATTTAACTTTACATACATCATGCTGTCATAAAGTCTATGAGCTGTCAAATCGATGCACCACACATCAAATGGGGACTCCTCACATGTTATGTATATGAGCGTGACACCAACACCAACTGTTTGGTCCTCTGCTTTCAAAAGCAATATGCTCTTTTTCATATTAAATTTTCCACCAAAACCCAGCCTCTATAGAGGTACATACAGTCCTCTTCCTCCGACCTCATCCAAATGGTCACAGACTCATGCGCACATTACCAGTCATGAAATTGGGGCTTCACTTCACTTACAAAGAAAAGAGAATCTGCCTGCGCTTTAAAATATCTCTGCTTCTATGCCTTTAAAAAAAAAGACTGTTTCTGGCCTGACTCATCTTTCTATTGATATCCACTTATTTCAGATAAAAAGAAATCGAGAGAGGGAGGGGGAAAAAGAGAGAGACAGACAGAGAATGAGAGATAGACAGAGAGATGGAGAATGAAAGAGAGGCAGAGAGTGCATGTGAATGTTCATGTTCACTGTTCTGGTTATGTGAATGATTTTCATGTAATGGTATTCATATGTTGTCCTGACATCATATTACAGTAAATGCATATTTCTCATGATATTGCTGGTTCTAGTATTCATATTACATCTTTTATTGATCGACATGTCATGTCATCTTTAAAATACTGACATATGTAACCTGACTATAAAGACTCAGGTGTTTCCCTTAGGGATTTACTGCTAAGTTAATGTGTGGTTTATAGCATCTATTAGCCTGACGTCGTCATATTCAATTCTAGTCAGAATTTGAGTCTAATACTGCTCCATTGGGATGTGATTATGGGGCGTGTTTCAACCGATACATACCGATACAGGCGGGAAAATGCCTCTGCACTTAATTGGATAGTCCTAACCAATCAGAGCATGAAAATGCTTGCCACGAGCTGTAGGAAGAACACCCGAACCATCCTTCTTCTCCACAAATGCCTTACCATTGTTTTCTGGTAGTTTTTAGTTATTGCGCTCCCAATATCTTGTACAACACGCAATAGCGAAATCTAAGACCACGTTTATACGTAGCACTGTAGGCTATTCAGAAAAATGGATAATTCCCCTTCTTTTTAAAAATAATTCTGTTCACACTGATGCCACAAACAGGTGGCTAATTAGAGATTGCAAACAAAGGAGGGAACAACATGTCACTGCAAAAACGCAATTTCCCCCTGGTTATTGTTTACAATTAAAATGACTTTATCTCCCTTAACAATGGTACCAGTGCCATGGAAAATGGCTGCAGCAAAAGTTTAGAATAAATGTTTCTTACTTTTGACTTTTTCTGACTCTTCTTTCATTCTGTTTTTGTCATATTTTCCACCTAAGTCTCATCATTAGCGCACCCTGTCTGTTTTGTCTTTGCTTTGATTGGCGTCTTTAACTCCTTCTTAAATGGTGTTGAGGGGTAGAATGGCCTCACCTCTGACAAGACTCAAGCGGCCAAGGCTTCAGAGCCGTCTCCTGTATTTAATGACTTCAGCAGTGCTGAAGTCCGTGATCCCCCACCCCACCCCACCCCCACCCCTCTTTTTCAACATCATATCGCGACAGACCAAATGCAGGGACCCAAGCTGGGCTGCTTCTAAAAGTTCCAATTAGAGGCTTCGCCTTTGGAAAAGTACACATTTTTCATCTTTATTTCATTAATGTGATGTACAAGGCAGCTTCAGAGAGTATTCCCTTTCAAGCCCTCTCCAATTACAAAAAATCTCTGTCTGCTCATTGAAGGATGACGGCAAAGGCGAGAGGTGAGAAAAGTTTTTTTTCCCTCTCCATTTAATCCAAACTGCTCTCCATGCTTTGCAAACACATTGTGCTAGGAATAACAATTATAAAAGCTATAGTTAAACCATGACATTAGGCCCAGGGGAGACAGACACTGGTTTACATATGAAGAGGATGGTAATTATATGCTCAGCTGTAAGCAAAGAGAAGCTCTGTCCACTTCAGTACCCCTCAAGTCACGGGTAATTTTCAGATAAAACCAAATATGTGGGTCATTGCATACGCCTGACAGTTGAACCACTGCAAACATGTGCTAATCAATGGATACCAGGAGCCTTTATTGATGGGTTGATTGTATGGATTGGAAAAGATACATGGGGCTAATCCCATATGTCAAAAATGAAATATGATTTTGTTTCCTAAAAGAGTGAGATGTCCGTGTAAGACTACATGAC
This sequence comes from Alosa alosa, assembly GCF_017589495.1. Classification (NCBI taxonomy): domain Eukaryota; kingdom Metazoa; phylum Chordata; class Actinopteri; order Clupeiformes; family Clupeidae; genus Alosa; species Alosa alosa. The sequence continues at coordinate 18,577,405 of NC_063197.1, read as the reverse complement.
GAAATAATTTGGTGAACAAATTTGAAGAACAAAGAAACAGCACAAAGACACAGAGAAAATAACAACATATTGTGTGCCAATACCCTGATGACATTACTCTGAGGTACTAAAAAAGAGAGTTCCCTTTGAACTTTTCCCCATTTGATGTTTGCAATTATGGACGTGTGTGTCAATCTGTTCAGTAGAATAATGTCTTGCATTTTTGTGACTGGTACAGTCATTTATGGTCACACAGTGTTGCATCATGAATTGTACAAGGGGCTCTGCCCTTGGCAATAATTATGTTTTTAGAGGAGCTTTAACTAATCTCCAATAGGCACAGTGGTACAGTGCCATGTACACATATATTTTTTAATCCCTGTGTATTTTTTTAGTTGATGTAGAAAAGGTAATTGGCAAGTCAATAAATCCAAATTCAGGGATTCAAGAGTTTATGCCACAGCCTTTTTAGCACTGTGCATTAGATTTAATCCTTCACTGGCAAAAAAAACCCCAAAAACAATTAAATAAATAAAAATATATACGAAATTCCATTTGCCAGTGGAACACTTAGCGAGATGAAAAAAAATACTGCCTTCCTAACAGGCTGGTTGCCGGTTCGCTTGTATTAATGTCTTTGTAGATTACACACAGGGAGGGGGGTGGGGATGGGGGTCACTGCCGGAAGCAGGTAGTACAAGGCACTCTGAGTCTCACCCCCACTTGCCTAACAGCTGGGTTTACAACGCGCCACTAGCGCCAGTGATTTAAAAGACTGCCCATGTTTTGTCAGAGACCTTTTTTTCCAAATGGCTGACAAGCCATAAGGGGCATCTGTTTATTTGCTAGTTAGTGGGACTAATAGCAAACAATAACAACCAGAGCAGAGTCCTGGCTCCTTGGCTAGGTGAATACTTGCGATAGGAAGGATGCGCAGTAAAGGGAAAGACAGAGGGGGGTAAAAAAAAGAGGCCACCCTTCTCTGTGTTTGCCAGGGGCCTTGTGTTTTTGAGTGAGGCTATTGAAGCGTTTCAACCAAAGCGAACAGGAATAACTAATTGTATATTTCAATTGCAAAAGCGCTCCCACTGGGGACTTTTGAAGGACTGCGTGAAACGGGATTTGCGTGTCTTTTCCCAGGGGAAGCCAATACATCTGCATGCCAAACACCCTCCTCGCTCGAGTCGACAAGGGAAAAAAAAAGAAAAACAAAAAAAACACAAACAATCAAATGGCAGCCATTATATTCCTCTTACAAAATGCCTTGCTGGGGTTGATTAGAGCCTCTGTCACTGCAGCAACCTGTGAAGGCAACATAACCTCTCTCAGGGAGAGAGAGAGAGAGAGGGGGAAAAAACGTGTCAAAATGTCACTGTTGTTTTACACATGCAATCCATTTTGCAATGCCGGATTTCTCCATTTTAGCATTGGTTCGGCTTGCCTAGTGTTTAAATTCTTGGGACATGCTTGAGAGGCATCTGCCCATGTCCGTCCTTTCTGTTCAAAGATGCAATGCAATTCAAGTCTTTGATAAATGGCTGCATGAGAACAGTCGTCCCACTTTTCTCTCGCTCCGTAGATCTGTCACTTGTCTTTTGATTGGCAGCTGTGGATGGCTGCACAGGTTGTGTGGGAGGCCTTTTTTTAAATTAAGGGCCCTGATTAAAGATGTTGCAGCTGGAAAAATAATCAAACATCTCGACGGCAGAAATCCACAAATGAAGAAGCATGCTGACTTGTTCCCCCTTAACACTTTTTACAGTTTCTTTTTTTCCTCTCCAAACTCCCAGAGCTACTCTAGAATTCCTACTGAGATTCTGAACTTCAAAGCCATTGGAAATTGATTAATGTATTCTCTTTGAGGGTTTCCATTAAATGGACAATTTTCCCCACATCTGTATTTAGATACATGGTAGAACACCACTGAGGTCCACATATGAATTAATGCTCTTTGAAAGTGTTTTTTCTCTTAGATACAGGTGGTAAAGTATACATGCACCAGCAATAACAACAGCAACAACAATGGCAGCATTGTTACAACCAATCAGTAGGCCAATCAAGAACACTATTCAGTGATGCAGCATGTAGACAACTTCTTGCTGCCTATTCCTGTTATTGACCATCTGACTTAGAACAGCCATCAATGGTTGTGATCATAACCGCCACATTAACTAGAAGCTGCAATGCATGTAAAGACATGCAATGATCATTCTGAAACTGTGAAATTCTCTAATTAGTTATTTACCCATAAGGTGTTGACCTATTGGGCTCAGATGTTCACATTAGGGTTTAATAAGGCTGTTTTAATTGCCCTCAAAATCTCAAATGTTCGTATTAACATTTATAGTAAGTATGCTTCAGTCTTTGCGATTGACTACCATAACAAATGATGTGAAGGATCATAGACTGTTGGTCTTTATCTATTGCTGCATTTGTCACAGTTGTAAAGATATCAAACAGCCATCTGACATTTGGGTCTTTTTGTGTGTTTGTGAGCAAACAGACTCAAAGTCTTGCAGTCATCATTCATCTCATTTGTGATGCTAAAAGCCTCAAGTGACTATACAATCTGCATCATGGCAAAGGCAAGCTTTCTGCACATGTACATGAGCCACCTTAAATAAACTCATTTAACAAAGGTTACATTAAAATTTTTGCTGCGTTTTTATAGTTGTTTTCATTTTCATTTCAGTACATGTTCAGGCTTTCAATGTTTTACATACACACACACACAAAAAGCATTTCATTGAAGTACAGGTAGTTCATGTCTGCTTTTTGTTCTCAAAAACATGTCCCTAGCAAGCCCAGACAAGTGCTTTTTTTAATCTCTATACCATATTATGATTAACTAGCTCAGCCCCTTTTTCCTAGCTGGCTGTGTTCGTGCAAGCTGGTTAGTGGTAAGTAACTCTTTTAATTATCCAACTATTGCTTTGCATCTGTCTAAACATACATCCTAGACGTTAATTTATGTAAACTTAACTTGTTAATTTAAAGGGGCTATGAGTAGAATTCTGTAGGATTCTGTAAGAGTGTCTTGAATGCACCATCACATTTAGTACAGCGCCAGACGGTACAAAATGGAACAAGAGAGATGGCCAGGTGTTGGCTGGTTTGCATACTAATTTAAGTGGATATCTGGCACTTTTGACATTTCCTTACATTCCTGTTGTTATTCTGTATACAGTATATTTTGTAGTTCTTAAACTATCAAACTCTACAGATAGATACTTTATTGCCACACAACAATGTTGGTGGTAATTGTTGTTACAGAAAGAGGTAGCTCAAGAGTCTGATTGCTAAACGGAAGAAGCTATTTTTGAAATGTGTGGTTTCAGTTGGCATGGACCTGTAGCTTCTTCCAGACACATAGCAACTTTGAATCTTTCAAATGAACATATCTTTGGCTATTTGTTGTAATCTGTTAGTTCACCAGTTTGGACATTATATTTCTCTGTTGATTTCAGTTAAGGCCATCCCACTTGAAATATGCAAAATAACTCAAGTGTTTAAGACTCTACAAGTTGAAGATTTGTTACTTTACGTTGCATTCTGCTTCTTGGTGCATTGCTCTGTCCCCAGTAGATTAGCCATTAGTATGTCTATATCTGGCGACAGCTGACTGAACGCAGACTCCCCCATCTCCTCCGTAGTCTTTAGTTCATCCGTAAGGCACCACATTATGCCTCACCTTTTGCTGAAGTACTTCTAGAACCAAAAAATCAAGAACATTTTTGCAGAATTTAATTGGGTTTCCATAATAAAACAATTTAATTAGGATTAGTGATGTCTTTATTATTGTACTGAAATGAACATAATAATCAGAATGCTATAATTATACGTTCTCTGGTGGGAATGAAATTAGTTTGGATTTGGGATATATTTTGTGGGTGTGTAAATCCCATTCTCAATTGGCTATAATTAAACACCACGTTATAGACTGGGGATGTACTATCTTGTGTTATTGCAAATACTATGTTGTAATATCAGTATGAATGTATTACATGACTTTGTGTGGCCGTATAAGATTACTGGCTGGCTCTGTGTTTGTGATATTGAGACAATAATTTTAATAGCAAACACTGAAGCTGTCGGTGGTGCTAACTGTCAAACTCTTTATCTCACCCACACTCCTATAACTGTGGACAAGCTTCTATGATTAGGTTATCGTTCCAATTTGCATCACACCCCAAATGCATGTGTTCCACAGCATGCTGTAGGCTACCAAAGTTCATTTAATTATTATAGTGGGGAAGCAGGTGTGAGCATATTCATTCATTCATTCATTCATTCAGTCCTCTTTTCTTTTGACCATTTACTGTAGGTGAGTTTTAGGAGAAGACCATTTAGGTGAGTTATATCAGCCAGCCTGCTTCTTCTGTTGCATTGCTTCTGTTTTCACTCTCATGAATGTTTAATTGTTTCCAGCAACGCATCATCGTGTATTTGGGCCATCTTTGTCTGTAGTACTTTGCCTGAAAGACAGAGATACAAAATAGTATCCACCTTAGTGGATTTTTTCCCCACAAATCAAATAGCTGTGTTCTTCTGCCTGTCATCACTGTTTATTTGTTTCAGTTCCACTGGGCGCATTATCCCTGGAAACCGGTGGGAGGGATAAATCACACCAATATGAGACATACAGTACTGTAGCTCGCTTTCTCGAGGCGAATGGGAGACAGGCAGCCAGCATAAGCGTCTGTGTTTGCGTGTCTTAGAGGCAGGGACCATGGTGAGCCAAGAGTGCTCGCAAAGCATGTGTGCCTTTACATCTCTTCTATTCGCTATACGCCACTGGACGCATTTCCAAGGCCTCCGGGTCAGGTGTGCAAGGGTGTACACGCAAACATATGGTGCAGGCTGACGAAACACTGAATAACTATTCATAGGTTATTCAGTCGCGGTATAAAAAGCGTTGGGGAAAACTCAGCCATGTCGACAAGACTGTGTGCAATTCAGGAATGTTCCATCAGAGGGGAGACTAACTGAATCCTGCTTATTGATTAGCACTCCAGGTTGTCATCTTGATTCATTTACAGCTTCCTCTCGCTTTGATTCCATGGGAGTGGCTTCCTTTTGTTTCCACCAGGAATAGCTGGTGTCTGTCTCACTGATGTGTTATATATCTGCATATAGCACAAATCATACACATCTGCTCATTTATGGGTGTAGCATGCTGTTGCTATGCTTTAGCTGTATCAGACCAACAGTCAGGACCTTCCCTTGTATGCTCCATCTGCAATAGACTTTTTTACTGCTGTTCTTTGCATAGTTAATAGGTCATCATCTATCTTTAGATGTCAAATAAAACAAAAGACTCATTTTGAATCTCAAAATTTTGGGCCATTGATTTACATGGATATCTACATAAATACAGAATATCTGGTGCCTTAATGTGTGGCTCCTGTAAATTTCAAGTTCATTTACTTAGTATGCCTACTGTAGTTGAAATGGAGATAAAAAAATGTGTTATGTTGAAATTATGTCATTGAGAAATATGATTAGCTCTCATAAGCACTTTGCTGAGCATGATATAATTAACTTGTCATAATGATTGGAAATGAATATTGATAATCATGACTAGTCTGCAATGACAAATCTCCCACAAAACATAATTCATCTTAACACTCTGGAAAAGGGAGATGCTAATGGCTGCACACATAAAGTACAGAAGTCTGCATGCTGTCTCAGGTTGCTACTCTTCATAGTAGAAAACGACATTGCACATCACTGTACAGTGTTCCCTTCTCCTAAGATTATAAGCAGGGATGGATTACTGCACGGGCCTACCGGGCCCAGGCCCAGGGGCCCAAGGGGTCAGGGGGCCCTGAAGCCCAAGCCATTGCATGGAATCATTGCCTCAATATCAACAAATCAGGATGTAGGCTATGAATCTGATTGAATTTAGTATGGGCCATCCCCAAAATGCACCAAAATACAGGAAATCACATTAAACAAATTAAAAATGTTCTGGCGGAGGACCCCCAAACCCCCCCTCCCACATATGCGACAATTAGTGGGGGGCCCTTAATACATCTGGGCCCAGGGGCCCGAAGGTTCATAATCCGCCCATGATTATAAGGCACAGTCCCAAGATATATGGCAACACTCTCCTGATGGTTTCTTCAGTCTGTGACCTGATATGATTTATGAATAAGTACATTTAATCGTATAACAGTACAGAGAACAAAATGTCTGCTTTGAGAATTGTGCTGGTTTCTGGATGCCTTCCTCTGAGTTGCTGACATTAAAAGGCTCAGGCTTTGAAGAGGGGTGATGAAGAGTTAATGATACAGTCTCAGGTCACAGGGTTTTTCACTGACATTCATAGACCTTCAGCGATTGAACAATTTTTTCAACACATTTCTGCCACTGACCCCCCCACCCCACAACCTACCCCTGTTCACCACATCTCTCCCTCTCCCCGCTGAAATTTTACAATTTGCTAGTGCTCCTCTACCATGGACCACCCTCTCCCTCACCAGAAAGAAAAAGACAGAATATCACAAATTCTCAACACTTTCCTGCTATTTGGGTCCTGGATTTTCTCACAGACTATCATGATTTTACCGGCCTGCTCTCGAGCTCTTCGGTAATGCTTGGAGCCATGCCGATTGCAGTGTGGGAGATGGAGATGACGGAGGGTTTGTGCAGAGAGCTTGACATGCAGACTCCCTAATGCTGTTTCAACAGAGCACTTTGGAAATGCACTGGTTCACAGGGACAGCAAGGTTACATGCCAAGAGAGAAACCCTTGCATAATCTTGCAGCTCAAAGCAACTGTAATTTCCCCAAGGAGAAGTACACTTTGTTTCTCTATCTTTCATCTAGCCCACGGACTCTTAGACACCTTGGTTAGATTGGTGATTTCCATGGCTACAGTTCAAACGAAGGAAGGAAATTTGTCCTGGCTTTAGATGATATAACATTTCTGTGTTATTCATTCTCTCGGTTTCATTCTCTCACCTGCTGTATGAGTGTGTGTGTGTGTGTATGTATTTGTGTGTGCGTGTGTGTGTATGTGTGTGTGGTTCTTCAGTGCGCAAACAATTAATGATGACAATTTGTATTTCGATACGCATCTCTTCCCAGAGCAAGCCAAGCCAGACGTTTAGGAAGTCGTATCTTTAATAGATGTCACCCGATATTAATGTGCAGACACCGATTCTAACCTGGCAGCCAGAGGGGAATCAATCACCCCCCCTGAATGTTACTCTCCTCTGACAAATATGCTGGTGCCTGCCAGATAGCCGAGCTAATGGCCTCCAAAGTATTTCTGTCAACGGGAGACCCGCCATTAATTATTCAATCTCCTGAGCTTCCGAACTGCTGTGATATCTTACAATATTTACAATGTGCCTACGCCTTGGAGACGCGGCTAGTCGCGCAATGTGCAACCGAACCCCCACAACTGGAACTGGCTGGGGCTTTTTCACAGGGGTGTCCATTTTCATACACTGACCTTGCATGTCACACCGGTTTGGAATCTTGAGAGCGGTGTATTGGGGTCAGCCCACAGAGATTTCCAGAACACCTACAAGTGACTCTTGGCTTGTTCTCCTTGTTTATCATTAGTCCAAACTGATTTGGCTTTACAGTGAGCAAGGTGTATGTCAGTAATATGGGTCATTATTTATTTATTTCCTTTTTTTTTTCGATTTTCGTGACAAGGTGAAATACTCTATCTCTAATTACAAGAAACTTAACACCACTGATACTCCAGCACCCTCTCTATATTTTATAACAGACAAAAGCATCAGCATTACAAGCTTATAAAACCCCTATATTTAGTTCTGCAGGTCTTTTCATTTTTTGACAGCAATTCTTTGTCACAATAAAATAAACATGTTTTTATTTTATGTTATTTTCCACAAATACTTGAGACAATATGCCCAATAGATGATCAGGGCAGACTTCTTTCATCTGACCACATGTGCTACCTCTCTCTCTCTCTCTCTCTCCTTCTTCTTCTCTCTCTGTCTCTCCCTCTCTCTTTCTCCTAATCTCTTCCACACTTCTGTCCCTGCCTCTCTTCCCCCGCTTGCATTATGCGACCATCGAGTTAAATTCCTTTTCTCTTTTTTCCCTCTTTCCTGCACAGAGAGGGGTTGGGGGTGGGAGTGAATCTAAATGGGTCACGTGGGATCCCCTGCTAAGTAGGCTGTGACGTCGGCTCCCCCAGTCACTAGAGCCGGAGTCTGTCAGCAGCTGGTTTTTTCCCAGCCCCTCTCCCACCAGAGGAGAGAGAAGAGGAGGGAGAAGGAAGCCCTTCCCTTTGGCCAGCCCCGAACCAAAACAGAGGAGCTGTTTTCCTTTGTGCCACAGTCAAGCTGTTTTGTTTTTATTCTGTTTCCTTTTTTGTTTCTTCCTTTTAGCTGGGAGGAAAAAAGGGACTAGGCAATACAACCATCTTTAACATCAGTGCTGAGGCTGCTTTTGCCTGCTGCTAGTTCTGCTGACTGCCTTGCTTGTCTGTCTGGAGAGAGATTAATATCAGATGCGCACCGCACACACACTGGGGAGAGGGGCAGAGAGAGAAAGGAAGGATGCTGAAGTTTTTTCCCCCTCATTTTCTGCACTTATTTTTACCCTTATCGTTTTCCTTCTGGGAAAGACGGAGCGAGATAGGGAGGGATTGACCATGCTGGCCGAGACGGAGTAGAAGTAGAAGAAGTGCGAGCTCATAGGCAACCAGGAGGCAATCAAAGCAAGCAAGCGAGTGCACAGGAAATGATCGCCCCGGATAGAGTGTAGCAGATGGACGAGCTTGTATGCCAAGACTGATGCATGCAGGATCAAGCCGCTGCTGATGTGTGCTGATGATTAGGGGAAAGGAGCACATTATCCCAGATTAATCTTTTTTCATTTCCAGCGGTAGTGGAAGAGAGGAGGAGGAGAAGAGGGAGGGGGTTGGGGAGATGGCGTGCGGACTGTGTCGACAGACGGCTCCAACATCAGATCACTTTGACTGCTTGCCACGAATGGAGGTAGGTTTCTTCTTAGCTCTCTTTCCTTCATTTGTTCCTTGCCTTCATGCTTTTCAGTTTCTACTGTGTGTTTTGGAGATTCCCCTGTATCCTCCCACCCCCCTCCCAAAAAGAAAGGGGGGAAAAAATAACACCAAGTACTGCAAATTGTACCAGTATGGCAAGGAAGACCAGATCAATCCACTTCAATTAGCGTTGTCACCCATCATGTCCGTCTCTCTTGGCTTATTCACTCCTCCGCTTCTGCTGTGGTAGATCAGTTGTTTTCGTCAGCTGCTTAGAGTTCACCCTCCAAAGCACACACAGGAAGTGACAGGGGGAAGGGAGTCTTATTAAAAGAGAAGTTAGTTTGAAGTGTGTTGGCCACTGCAAAGTAACATGGGAGCAGCACTGTCCAAAACCAGGGAAAAATATCAATCAAGCCCCAAATCCACTGTACCTAATCTGGAGCTCTTATCTCAAACCCTTATGCAACGTGATGAGGGCATGTATTAGTGAGGCTGTGTGGCGTGTGAATGTTCCAGGCATACAGTAAATAAAACAAATCCCATCCCTGGCTGAAAAGCTCATGTCAGAGGCTCTGATGACTTGCCCTACTTCCGCCTGGCCCTCGGGCAATGAAAAATGGAGACACCTCGGCCAGCCTTGTGACATTAGTCGACTGCGAGTCTCAGCACGGCTCCCCGAGAGATCATGCGGTTCGTGGCAAAGGGGGGAGATGGATGAGTGTGTAGTTTGTGAGTGCGTCACATTCTACTTTCATTTCCACAAATCTTCCATGAAAGCTGACCAAATAAGTTAAACAAAACCTGGCAAAATAAGTTAATACATTACCAAGACAGTGTTAGCACGCCTCTACCGCATATCCCTGTGTGTACAAAGAAATAATCCTGTTAGAAACTGAAATTCCTATGTTCATATAATGCACCATGCTATATGTGACCCTAGACTCAACAGGCTATACATCTATATAGGTTCACACCATCAAACACATGGAGAACTTCACCGTTCATCACCCAATGTTCTGAGTCCAGAATAAACAGGGTGGTCAGTGAAGCTCTCTCTGTGTAGTGAAGCTAGTGAAGCTCCTGTCTGCATTATACTCCCCTGACCAGCTTGACATCTGAAAGTGCTGATGACATATGTACATATGTCCCTCCTCTAAGAACAGCTGAAGCAAAATAATCAGTTTGCAACAGCGGTTTCAAAATAGAATTTCCTAGTTTTGATCTCTCAGTCACATCTTAGAGGCACTGCCACTGTGTAATGGAATATTCAGCTCCTCGGGCACACATTGAAGAATGGGCTCTGTAGTAAGGCCATGTCGGTGTGCTCTCACTCATTGGCGCTGAGAGAGCAGGGGAGCTTGGTGTGTAGCTGTGCTCGAAATCGGCAGCTTGTTTGGGGGGAAGAGTGAGTCCTCGCGAAAGGTTGAGCTACAAAAACCCTGTGCCTGCTACAGATGAGTACATTAGTTGTCGGTAAACCATTCTAATCCTATTTACATCTCATCCTGTCTCTGTCTAAGATGTCAACATTGTGAATTTCTTAGTTAGTCTTCTAGTCAGGACCCAAAAGACCCAGGCTATTTTGTATTTCTCATGGGTTTCATTTTTAAATACAAGCTATATAAGCATACAGGGTTATACCACTTGCATAGATGATAAATGTTGTAGTAATGATACAAATAAAACAGTAGCTAAATAATGTGGATCAAAGACATTACATTAATGAGAATAAGTCTATGACTCCTGGGTGCACAAATTCACTCTCTCTACATGTCAATTACAAAGTAGTCTTCAGGATGTGTTTAACTGCATGACAACAAGGAAGTATCGAGGAAAAATCACTTCTATTTTCATATTTTCTATTTTTTTTTTCTGAATAGATATTGTTTTATTTATTTTTTTCAAAATTAATGTCAGTAGCATAGTCCCACACCAAAGGGCCTGGTTTTCTGCATTGTGCATCCGTGTCACATTTATTGTGACTCCAGGTGTTTCGCTTGCATATGTCTAATGATATCATGTAGCTTCTCTAATTATTGACCGCTGTGGCATCTCCCTGTCTCTTAATTAGACTAACTATTAAATTGATCCTGGAGGAACAGACACTGATGCGTGTAGCAGGAGATGGCTAAATGGAGGGGAAATGCATTTGATTGAGAAATATAATCAGATTTTCATGCATGCCACAACGGATGTATGTTACCATTTGCAGATATTTTAGACAATAGTAAATTGTAGGGAAGGAGGGAGAGAGGTGTGGGGGTGGGATGGTTTGTCACATATCTGTATACATTCTCCGGGATGTCTGATAATTGGATCTTATGCCGCAGACAACAGAAATCTTTCCGGCTCAGTTCTGAAGAGTATTAACCTTTAAAGCAGAGCCAGCCACTGCTCTTTCCATTTCCCTGTAATTGCTCGTGCTGAAGAAGCACGTTCTGCTGAAAAGGTTATCACACTCTGGTCCAGTCGTCGTCATTTACTTATGAAATGAGAATTTCAGATACATTTGGATGGGAGGGGGCCAAATAGAATTGCCAGTCGCTTCAATATCCAATACTCTGTTTTTAACATTTTATATGCTGTGGAGAGAAAAAAACAACAATTAAACAAAATCTCACAGTATTTGACTAGAAGGCCAAAAAGAAAGCTACAAATCCAGATAATTGCCACAATGATTGAGGAAACAACCACAAATCTAAATTGTTAATTATGTGGCTACGCTAAAAATATGTCAGAGAAAAATGAAAAGGTACTTTCAGCAACACAGAAGCACAGTGAAACAAATAAGGGTGTGGAGTGTGTGAAAAAGAGGCACACAAGCGAGCAGTCACGGAAGGCAGGCAGGGAGTGTCTGGCTGGCTCCAAGCCTGGCCTCCTCTGTGGTTCTGTGGCGATAAGTTAAAGGTGGTAGGTGAGTGCTAGGTGAGAGCCGTTATCTCCGGATGCTGGAAGTGGATCCTGCAATGCTGCTTGCTGGACCCTGAAAATTCATTTTGATGGCTGGCGTCTCCTTGCCGGTAGCCCCGAGGTTCAGGGGGGGCTGGAGGGGGTGTGGCAAGGCAGGAGGGAGGGGAACGAATGTGTGGGTGGAAGGTAGAAACGGTTGGGGAACCATGTGGGGCGGGGGAGGGTGGAGGGTGTTGATGGCAGTTTGGCCTCCGCATCAACACTGAACGACCAGAACATCGTGTTGTGCAAACCTGCAATTTAGATTTCCGCCCAGAGCGGCCGTTGCTCACACAAGCGCTCTCTGTGTGTCCCCTTTTTTCCTCTGCACAACTCCGGCACAGCTGTCACGTTTCACACTCATTTCCTTTTAAAGATCCACACTGAAGGGTCTGTGAAAGATGATAAGCAGCGTGTGTGTGTGTGTGTGTGTGTGTGTGTGTGCACACTAATTACAAAATGCCACAAGAAAGGATGCAGGAGGGAAATTATGTACTTTCCATCAACGTGACAGAATATAGTTTCTTAAGTCGAGGCAACCGCATCCATGACATCAGTGTTAACTAGCACCTTGCTGTACATGCTGAGTGATGGGAACATCTTTAATTAGACCACTTCTTTCTTTTTTCATGGATTTAATTAAACCTCTGCTAATACAGTTTTATAGTTACGAAATATCCACATATCACACTTTGTGATCCATCTTGTGAATACGGATGACAGTTGTGTTTTTTTTCTGTGCCGACAGTCACTGCGAATGTTTCCTTCTTCTCCTCCCCAGATAACGAAGACACTCGTCTGACGGTGGAGCGCGCGCGAGAGAGAGCGAACAAGCGAGCAAGCAAGAGAGAGAGAGAGAGAGAGAGAGAGAGAGAGAGAGAGAGAGGCAGTAAGGCGGAGGGAGCCAAGGAGACAACTGTCCCTCAGAGGAAGACGCTGTTGCGTGTCCCCCCCGCAGCATGTATGCCTGCCACTCTCCACAGCATCAGCCACAGCGGCACTTCCTGGCAGTTCTCATGACCAGCGTGTCACTTCCCTCCTAGCTCCACCAGTGGCGGGGCGGGGTGGAGTGGAGCAGGGCGGCGAAAGCACTGGGGCTGAGGGAGCCCTGAGACCGACTCATCTGCCAGCAGAGATAACCCTCGGGCTGTTTTTCGCGATCGCGCATGTTTGACGCGATTGGATGTGACCGCCACGTTTTGCCACAGCGGTCCCTTAGTGCACCATGCAGTGGCGACGGCGGCAGCACTGCTGCCTGGCCAAGATGACCTGGAGCTGCAAGCGCTCGCTCTTCCGCACCCACGTGGTGGGGCTGCTGTCGCTGGCCTCGCTCTCGGCCACCGTGCTCTTCCTCAGCCAACAGGACTGGCTGCCGGGCCACGCGGGCCTCCGGGACAACCCTGTGGCCTACACGGTGCAGCAGCAGCATGCCAGCGGCTTCACGCGCCCACGCAGTGACGCCAACCTGAGCGCGCTGCGCAGCATCTGGAGGTGGGAGACGGGCTACGCCGCGCCGCCCAAGCCCCCGGCCAACCTGAGCAGCCACCCGGCCGCAGAGCCCCTGCCCTTGGCCGCAGAGCTGAGCCTAGAGGACTCGCTGAGCACCAACAGCAGCCTGCAGGGAGAGATGGGCGTGGGCGGGAGGCTGGCGGCGCAGCCGTACCGCTACATCCTCAACGAGCCGCACAAGTGCCGCGACGGCGCCGCGCCCTTCCTTGTGCTGCTGATCGCCGCAGAGCCGGGCCAGGCAGATGCCCGCAACGCCATCCGGCAGACATGGGGGAATGAGAGTGTGACGGCGGCAGCTGGCCTGGGCTTCGTGCGGCTCTTCCTGCTGGGCGTGATGGGCTCCAGTCAGTCCGAGGCACACATGCAGAGCGCCATTGAGGACGAGAGCCGGCAGTTCCACGACATTATCCAGCAGGAGTACCTGGACACTTACTATAACCTGACCATCAAGACACTAATGGGCATGAACTGGGTGGCCACGCACTGCCCACACGCCAGCTACGTGATGAAGACGGACAGTGACATGTTTGTCAACACCGAGTATCTCATCCAGAAGCTCCTCAAGCCCGACCTGCCGCCCAGGAGGATCTATTTCACCGGCTACCTGATGCGGGGCTACGCACCCAACCGCAACAAGGACAGCAAGTGGTATATGCCCTCCGAACTGTACTCCAGCGAGAGGTACCCCATCTTCTGCTCGGGAACGGGCTATGTGTTCTCGGGGGACCTGGCGGAGAAGATCTACCAGGCCTCCCTGAGCATCCGCCGGCTGCACCTGGAGGATGTGTACGTAGGGATCTGCCTGGCCAAGCTGCGTATCGACCCCACGCCACCGCCCAACGAGTTCCTCTTCAACCACTGGCGTGTGTCGTACTCCAGCTGCAAGTACAGCCATCTCATCACCTCTCACCAGTTTCATCCCAATGAACTTATCAAGTACTGGAACCACCTGCAAAGCAACAAGCACAACGCATGCGTCAACATGGCCAAGGAAAAGAATGCACGCTATCGCCACCGGAGGCTGCATTCAGATAGGTTCTTATGATAACTGGCGGCAGGGTCAGAATTGGCAGAGTTCACAAAGGTCAGAGGTCAAATACAGAATAGAAAAAAGGTGACATGTTTTTCTCCAAGCTCAGCACCCCACTGAATAGGCAACAGCACAGTGTTTTTGGTATTGTGTACAGTCGACTAAAACTATTTTTTTAATTTGAGACAGATGTTATGTATTGTGAATCTGTAACTCTTTTTAAAAGGGCAGTGTAATACATGTGCAATATTGAGCATGCACAAAAACAAAAGGAAAAAAATGTATATAACTATATAAATATATCTAAATATATCTACAATGGTGGTTTTAATCATATCAGGTGCCAACAAGGATATTTGTGGTGAGGTTGTCAATATTTTCCTGGAAATTTTAATTTGGTCTGTGCACAGTTATACCACACTGGGTCCAATTTGATTGAGTTTACTTGTTTTGGCTTACTACAAAGGAAAAGCGAAAAAGATAATTGCATGAAAAGGGGATATACCCTTCTGCAACCACTTATCGAGTGTGACATTCCAAAAGCAGGACCCAAGCAGGACCCAAGGTTGTTTCCTAAACTGCCCAGAACACACCAAATGATCGTTTACCTGAAAAACTACATGGTCAAATCGTTATTATACACAGTATTTAGACACAGAGTGTATTGTTCTATACCAATGCTGTCAGATATATTATATTGAGATTGTATTTTTCAGAGCTTTACATTTGCACTCGGGGTAGTGTGAAGTGAGAAATATTGATTAAATGTATTTCCTCCACTGTTGTTTCTGTGGTTTGCACTCATTTAAAATGGACAGGGTTTTACTGCAATGGCACAACGCAGTGTTTCAGGTGTAACAAAATGTGATGCAACACATTATCAGAGGGAGGCACACACACCATGAACAAGCAGAGAAAATGAGCCGACCATTTATGCTGAGACAGAGAAGTTCATATGCCCTTGACTTCCTGGTCGTAAAGAAAATACTGAAAATGCTTCAGGAACCGGAAAGATTGATATGACACAACAAAATTCTTCAAGCTCCATAAGCGACAGTTTATTAGTAGGCTGACAGATGTCCACACTGGTGAGAGATAGTCATCTGTGCTTCTGTGTCAGTTTACATCGTCAATATAAGAAACAGTCAAAGCAGGCAGAAGTTGCGCCATGTGTTTCCTTCTCAAAGTTTTCACCAAAAGAGGGAGGTCCTTATTCAAATTCAAATTAAAAAAAATGTCATAGGCCTGATATTTCCAATCGTAGTTTGATCCTATTTGTGAAGACTCCCTGACTGAATACAAAGAGCAAATTAATAATAATAAAAAAACTGACAGTGTATTAGGGGAGTTCACTGGAAGTTAAACACCCAGAAAAAGCGTTTAATAGACTTCTTGTGATGCCTACATGTATTCCCAATTCACTCACAAATAAATAACAGACTGTGTTGAACAGGGTCAAAGCTTACAATTACATAGCAACTCAGTACATTTGAACAAGGTAATCTAATTAACATGATGGGGCTCAGATCTGAATGGTTTATCTTTTGCTCTGATTATGAGGCTGTCAGTCACGCCTTTTAATTAGCCATATATTTGAGCTGGTGAAGTTGTAGCGATTCATGTGCTTCAACGTTTATTGAACTCATAAATTATAGGCTGCTTTGAAGAGATCCTCACACACTATCACACCCCCACGTTTGCCCTGTTTGATCTAAATGGTAAACATCAGGCAGAAGGGTTTAGTAAACATGTCGACATGACAAAAGTAAAAACTTTCATGCAAGTCGTGTCTGGGTAATTCCACAAACTTTATTCAATTGATGTCTGTATATGTGTGGGAGAGTGTGCGGACTTTCCCTGTACAACAACTTTCCCTGTCTCAAACTCAAATGAGCTGGGGGCCACTTCTGTCAACGTCATCTGATTGGAGGGCCGGCTATTTCTGAAAATGCAATGTTCTTTTTTTCAAATACCACACAAAACTGCAAACAGAAAGTGCAAGTGTTTTTATCTAGTTTTAGACACCTGTGCTAGCAACCTTAGCTTATAAATAAAATAATGATAAAATAAATATTAATACAAATTATAAAAAAACAAACAAAAAGCATAAAAGCGGGTATGTGTGTGTTTCACACCAAATAAAAAAATATTTTCCTCTCATAACTTTTCTAAACCTGGCAAACTAGGGGTCAGGGTTAAAGAAAGCAACACCATGGATTTTTATATCAAAATTTCAAAAGGTCATGGCTTGAAAGTGGTCAGAGATAAAGTCCTACTGTAAATGTAAAATCTTTGAGTATAAACAAAGGTTTATGAAGGGGGTAAATGTACCCATCACTGGATGGCAAGCACCTCAAATTATGCACCTTTCAGTAAATACTGGATGAACATATTTGAGCAGGTTTACTTTCCTTTTTTCATATTACCCACATAACAAATTAACAGGAAAACACCTAATACCAACACCTAAGATGTATATGGTTTAGTGATGTATTACTAAACCACAAGGCCTACAATAAAGTATTCTGGTCAAATTAGTTCCTATCGCTGGGTAATCTGAGTACCCAGAAGTTCGTGATAGTTCGTTTCTACTAGCCCTGCTGTCTGTACCACGTCCATTACGGACACTTTCATCACGATTACCACTGCAACCTCCAAGCTATGTTGGGCAGAGGGTCGAAATAAGCATGGTATGGTTAGTGGACACCATCGTATACACGCAAAGACGCACCTCCATTCACAGACGCACTGTGACTATCACTGTCAATAGACGATCGATCATAATCTCCAAAAGGATATTCTCCTTCAGAATCAGAATAGGTGAATAACATAGCCTACCTAAGACTTCATCACACGTGAACGTTTTTCAACATTAGGTGTAGGCCTATTTCTGCTTCAATTTGTGCAAAACTATGGCCTGCATCGCTTCCGCGTCATTACAAATGCACGTCTTTGTGTTTCTCGCGTGTAATACAAGTATTTCCTGAAAACTTTTCGCAGCGATTTTGGGTTTGAATCAAGCTCTGGATGTCTAGCACATCAGAGCAGAGTAGGCTACAAATGAGATTTGTCACCGTACTTGGATCTATCGTCTATTTTAATCAGTATCGTTGTTTGTCGCAATTAAAAATAGCCTCAAGGGCCGAATTACATTATTATTTTGACATACGTCGCGGGCCGGACGCGGGCCGGATTTGGCCCGCGGGCCGGGTGTTTGAGACCCCTGCTGTACAAGATGTGTGGACTTTGCCTGGACAAGCTGATACGCAAATTCCCTTGTACATTATAAAAACAACATACTTCAGAAACACTTTAAAAAAAGAGAAATGAATAGAAACGAAGAATTGTATGAAAAGCATTCAGCAGAGGGCCCACACAAAAAGGTATAAGAAAGTCAATTCACTGTGTGGATTGACAGAGTAATTCATTAATTCTTGCCGTAAGTATTCAGGCCCACTAAATTAACAAGAGTGCGCATGGTGACGCTGGGCAAAGGGAATATTGGACACAAGGTCTACTCCCATTCATCCCTGCCCTACGCAATCACTGAGAAAGATTAGGGGAGGAGGGGGCGACAATAGCAATTCCTCCTCCATCTGAACCAGCAGTCTGGGAAGAATTTTTCCATGAAAAAAAGAAAGACAAGTGTAGTACAAGACCGAGAAGGAAAGAGGCAAGGAGGTGTGTGTGTGTGTGTGTGTGTGTGTGTGTGTGTGTGTGTGTGTGTGTGTGTGTAGGGGGCAGGGGGGTGTGAAAAAGTGGTGGCGGAAATAAGCCCCACGTCGGAGCGAGTGATAAATGAGCAGGAAAGGAGCACTGACTGATCAGTATTGAAAACCTGTGCAGTCATAAACGTGCAAAAAGTGATGAGAAGAAGAAAGAAAAAAAAGAAACAAATTGAGATGTCCGCAGTGATGAAGTGTCCACTCCCAGCACTGGCTCAAGCCCTACAGTTCACACCTAGATGAGACCCGGAGATGAAACAGGGAACACTCAGGGGAGCCAGATAAATATCTTGACCTCAGTAAGACCTTCCAGGGACTGTGGAGTGGGCTTAAGTGTTTTTGGGACCATGTTCCTCATTGTCCTGCAGGATCAATTTGGAGTCACAGGTTTTACTTTTGGACAGACCTGCTGTAATAGTGCCGTCTGGACACCTAAACAAGCTTAATAAATAGGTGCTATTTAATTTAACATAATGAAACCTACTGACTGTGTTTTATGAATCAAAGATGTATTCACAGCACATACAGAACAGAGTATATACAGCAGACGTGGAGACTGGCTCTCCTAACAGTGTACCAGTGTGTATGCACGCATTCAGCTGCTAGAATGTCCACTCCCTTTAGGCATGAAGGAAAGGGAGGATATGCACATACCAAACCTACTGACACAGTAAGAACAACAGAGGAGCGTTGATAAAACAATACATCCCAATGGGAACACATAACACAATAATTAGCTTGCTAGGAAAGTGTTGTAGATGTATTTACCATTTTAAATGAATATGTGGAAGTTAAATTAACACCATAAAGCAAACAGAGTTAAACAACACCCTCTTAACAATGAGCATTGATTTTTTTATATATATATCTAGACTGCTGTCGCAATAGTAAGGTAAATCGTTATTCAAACAACCTAGGAAATTACCAAGAGCACACATGAAGAAACCATAGTGCATACATTCCCATTCTCTAAAGTATCATACCATTGCCAAGTGTGATCCTATCCATGGCTACTGGTCCACCAATCAGGGTGCCATTATCAGACTGCACACTAGCGGTTGGTGCATTACCACCAATTCTCTGGGGCACAAAGATAGAGCACTTTTTTCCTGTTTGAAACCAGCAGCTATTTTTATAGTGTGATCTGATAGTGACACTGTTGATTTCATTGTTGGATTCACAAGCACACAAATACACACATACACTCACATACACCCACGCAAACAAACACCCACACCAATACACAGCGACCCACCAACACACACATACACCCAATACACAGCGACCCCCCCCCACACACACACACATACACCAATACACACTGATCCACACACACAAAAACACACACACACACAGGTGGCAGCTCCTCTGAAGGAAATACTCGGAGGAGTCTCCCATTTACTTTCCATTTATGATTATGATAATAAAAACTAATAGGCTGTGACAGGCTCTCATTGGCGGCTGACATGGTGCACACACCCCTGATTTCTGTTTGCTTCCCTGGGACACGTTCCCCGCGACACCTCTTAGTGTGTGGAAATAATTTGATTTGCGTCTCATCTTGCTCCTCTGCTTTTGGAGCCATTTAGGGCCCTCACTCCCTAATTAGAGGCAAGCTATTTTGTGAAGGCATTCTATTTCCTTCGGGGGTTCATTTTGTTTTGAGTGAAAGAGGGCACACCGTGATGAACTGAGCGGGCAGATGCCACTTCTCTGTGATTTCCCCCAACCTCATTCTCCTTTTTTTGTTTTTCGTCAAGTCAGTGGTCTTTTTCAAGAAAACACTTGTGCTATTTGTCTGAGACTGTGCTTTGCTGGAGACCATGCTAATACATTGTACTGTGGATATGGTTCAGAGCACGAGGCAGTGTGGCTGACCTTTTGTCACCCATGAGAATTGAGACACATGACGAAGTCCAGGGGAGAGATATGAAATGCCACATGACAAGAGGTTAATCTTTATGGGGGGATTGACCTTCAACTCGCTGTGCATCTCTAGGTGTGTATCTGTTCAATTTTCAATGCACTTCATGTGTGTCGTGTGTGTGTCTGTGTGCATGTACAAGTGAGATATGTGTGTGTCTCATTACAAAAATACATTAATTAATGAAGATATATGAGCAGCTCATGAAATATTTATGAGAGTTGTTTAAATAGGTCACAGTATACTGCAGCATTAATAACAGCACACAGAAGTGATGATCAATAAGATACATGCAATAGCACGAGTGATAGATGAGCACAATATCACTTAGCAACTTAGCAGGCTTGAAATGGAGCATCAGTTCAGATGAAAGTGTTTCTGTGCTGTTTGCACCTCTTCCCACTGATGGCAATTTAATAAGAGAATGTCATGAATTCATTTGTGCTTGCCGAAAGTGTGTTGTCTTTTGGAGACCCTGTTACAGTTAAACTGTTCAAAAACAAAATACAGGATGTGAAACATTGAGAATGAAATCCTAACATGAAGCGACACTAGAATTAGAAACTGGAAGAAACAACTGCCATCGCCACCGAACCTCACCCATTTAGGTTGCCTGCTAGGGCACTTAACATGTCTCCTGTCATTGTCTCACTACTGTTCATTTCCCTGAAGGACGAGTAAAACTGAAACGTGTGTTAAATATAACAGCAGAGGAAACAGCACAAACAAAACTAAGAACATGCTATTTTGGCAAACACAGACAAACCCTTGATTCCAAACAACAGACATAATTACAGGCTAATTATGCAGTAATTAATCACATTACTAATTATAGCAACACTGCAAACACCAGTACACTGATTAAATTCACACATCTATTTCCTAAATAGGACATTCAAGTGTCAATGGAAAAGACCTAAGAAATGCATTATAAACTTATTGTAGGTCTATAACTTCACCTCGTTATGCATTTACTCCAACAAGAATACCAACTCTCAAAAAACACATGGCAATGTGACGGTACAGCTCAGTCAGGGCTTTCATGGTAAATGCTTATATACCCCCACAGCACATATGAGCTTTCCACTGGTGACAGCCATGACAGTTTAAAATTCAGCAATAACTGGATTGACTGTCTAATCACCTGGATTAAATGGAGTATAATGCACTTTAGATCAATTTACGGATGATTGGGAGTACATATGTTGAGTTGACATCAAAATCATGTCATTCAGATGTGTTTTGAGAAAGTTCGATTTTACCGTTTTTAGTCAAAACTCGTTAGCGTGGAAGTGAGAAGGGCATATTATTTCGCCGCTACAAAACGCTATTTTTATACCTTTTCTACAGTTCCAAACAACATTACACTTACGTGGTAGTGAGTAGAGGGTCCCTAAAGCCAAACCGAAGTATCCCGGAGGTCTTTATGGAATGGATAGAGAGAGTCGGAATGAATTTCATTAAGCCAGTACCTTTCGGGAAATGTTGCCATCTTTCCTGCCATCTTTAGGGGAAAGTCCGTGAGTCGATTGCCAAAATTCACAATTTCGTCGCCGTTTAAAAAAAAAAAAAAAAAACATATATAATACTGGACTATGTTTTTTGTTTGTTTTTTTAAACGGCGACGAAATTGGGAATTTCCAGAGCGTGTTACTCCCATACTTGGCAATCAACTCCTACAGACTTTCCCCTAAAGATGGCAGCAAAGATGGCAACATTTCCGGAAAGGTACTGGCTTGATGAAATTCATTCTGGACTCTCTATCCGTTGTTTGGAACTGTAGAAGAGGTATAAAAATAGCGTTTTGTAGCGGCGAAATAATATGCCCTTCTCACTTCCACGCTAACGAGTTTTGACTAAAACCGGTAAAATCGAACTTTCTCAAAACACATCCGAATGACATGATTTTGATGTCAACTCAACGTGTGTACTCCCAATCATCCGTAAATTGATCTAAAGTGCATTTTACTCCGGATAATTCCTTTAAAATAGCTTGATGAAATGCTAATGGACAATTTGTGTAAACATGAGCACAGACACGTACACACTTAAAGGTCTGATGACCATGTTAACCCCTGTCATGTGACATACCACATGTGTCCTGTGGACATCCCCTTGTCTTCAGCAGAAAGTCACCATCTCCATGACACACATTGGACCATAACCAGAATGCATTCGTATGGTCACAAAAGGGCACACACACAGACACTCACACACACACACCAGCCTTCCATTACAAATATCGTCAATCTAATATTAACACAATGCAGAGATAAAATTGTCTCACTTTAATAAAGCTGTATACATTTGAGCAAGCTGAAGCACCATTACGCTAATGCATGGCTAATACAACTCACATTCCACTCTATTTCTGTCTAGGTTGGAGCTGTCGAGGACAGCCCGGTTCACATTTAAATTTCTCTCATCAGAATCACATTTTAAAATTCTAATCATGGTCTTAACCCCAACTAAGTATGCCTAACCCTAATAAATATTCCTCTTAAGTCTCCAGCCTTATTAAGCAAGGGTGCATGTGTTTAGTGATAATGAGCCATCCAGTGATTGACAATACAGCTGGATGAAAAAGGGTAGAAAAATAGGGAGAATGTTACAGTGCCATTGGGGATTTGAAAGTGTAAATAAAGTGAAAAGCCTATGTAAGCTTAAGCAAGCGGACCTGAGTTTCTAAGAGTGTTTAAACTGCAAACAAGCCGTAAGATGAGGCTACCCTTGGGAGTAAGGCCGGGTGCATTCACCGACCCAAATACAGTACGCTAACAGGAAGAGAGAGGGGATTTGAGTAGCACTGTGTCCCTCAAGAAGAGCAGCGTTCTGCAGAAACCTGCACTCAGTAGGGGGGGGGCTCTTAAAAAATCACAAAGGATATGCATTGATATACTGTATGCAAGCAAAGCAGATGATGATAGCAAAGGAGCAGACAAGAATAAAGGGAGCAAGCTTAATAAACAGCCTGCCTTAAACTAACACCATCTTACCCTATGGCAATGTTGTCTTTGCATGTAAAATATATGTGGCACTCATATAATGGGCATGGGGCCTGTTCAGCATTGTTTATCTGAGACACTAGTAGCAATGGCAGCCGAAGACATGCATGAGAAATGTGACTGATCATCAGCATGAAGGCAACGCAGGCGTTGTTATCGCGCTCTCGCACAGCCGAGATTGTCATCAACAGCAGATTATGCGCAATTAGCGCAGTGCCATTATTGGACTAGCGAATGGTGTGAAATATCAACAAACTCCAGATAGATCCATCAGATGTAAGAGATACCAGCCACACTGTACGCAGGGATAGAAGGGGGCAGAGGCAGGAGACAGAGGGATGGAGAGCGAGAGTCTACTGTAGTTTCAGGCAATTAAATAATGGGTGTGAAAAGCACAGGGTGTGGAGGCAGGGGGTGGTAGCGTGGGGAGGGTCTTGAAGGAGCAGCAGCCGCTGTACTGCAGATATCAGCACATTTGCTATGCTCAAAGCCAAACAGCTCATCTACTCCAGTCGCCACAGTGTCAAATTTCTGCATCTGTGCGATAGACGGCACAACAATGCATGTCAGTGTCATGGCTTATAATAGTAGGCTACAGTTTCCCCCTTCTCTCTCCCTCTCGAACTGCCCAAGTTATGAGTCAGAGAACTGGAGCGTGCCTTGGAATCCTCACAAGGGTCCATTTTCACCAAAAAAAAAAGCATTGAGGGAAAAGTGCTCACCCTGCTGTTACCTCAAAAAGAGGTTAATCATTCCATTTCAACAAAGCAGCTTGAAGCTACTTTGTTTCAATGTAAAATTTAAAATTCTGATTTGTTTCCTCCACAGCCTCAAGGTCACGATTGTGCTGCAAGACTGCCACTCTACTGTCATATTTTGAATAGAGCTAAATGTAATACAGATCACAATCTTATCATGTTAAAGCCTTGAAATGCACTACTGCATAGCACCACAGAGAGCTTTTCATTCCCTAACGCATCGCCGTGGCAGCAAGAGGGGAAGAGCTGGCGTGAGTCAACATTGACATTATTAGCTGTCAAGGGCTTTTTAAAATAATCAGTCCATTTACTCACTCACCCCTCTCTCTCTCTGGAAACTCTGGAAGTGTCACATGGGGCATGCTGTCCTGCCAACCCACTTGTTAAATATCACAGATGTGCCGTTTTATAAGATATTGTGGTGAAAACATTTTTTTTTTTGTCATGGAGCCATGGGAGTGCTTGTGTCTATAGAAATAACTGTTTAAAAAACCAGAATGAAAGAAATGTGAAAAAGCAGCTGATGTTTATTTCTCATTGTGGTGCAGCTTTTGTTGTTGCCATTGTGCCAAGCCAGAAAGCGCCACAGAAATTAAATCAGTGGCAATTACCAAAAGGCAACACAACTGTGCACTTCCTGCTATGTTAGCATAAATAATACTGTTACCCATGCAGGCAAAATGCAGCAGCAACTTGAGAATGCCCCAGCTACTCAAGTTTTTGAGACAAAGCAAATATTTTACCCCATAGACTCACTGATGCAATCAACTCTGCACTGTATGGATTTTTTTTATTACATTTTGCACACAGGCTGAAATGGCTTTTGTGTCATAAAATGTGATCTCTATGCAGTGCCTTCTCTCATATAGAGATTAAAATTTGATTGTTTGATTTTGACACATATTGTCAGGCAAGATACTCAATGAATCTTAACAAAAGGCATAGCTTTCTGGGAGAGGCAGTATCCCATATAAGTGTGTGTGTGTGCATCCCAAGCTATCTAGACACAGTGGACCTTATTCTTTATTATTATGTCATGTCATATTATGCATATTGCGGCTGCAGGTTCAGTGGTTTTAACATTACACAAAAATCTTCCTCATTAGAGCCTGTGTCCATATAGTGTTTTCTTTCTGAGCACCAGTTTTTTTTTTTTGCAGCCTCTTTTCGGAGCGCTTTGCTTTGAAAATATCTCAACTTTTAGATCATTTCAGAAAGGTGCTGGAGTCATCATAACTAGAAAAAAATAAAGTTAATGGTGGTCATTCTGTGAAAACATACCAAATTTCGTGAAATTCTGTCCTTAGCAAGCACAACTGCCAGACAATAGCTCATGAACTGCTCAACGTATGAATACATTCATAACTGCCACATTTGAAAACAATTCCTAGTGACAATAGGCTGACTCTTCAACAATCAATCGAATTGCTACACTCAATATATGCCAGTGTAAATGGCCGATCTTAATGAAAGTCGCAGGCCCATTCATTATTGCATATAGACTCTATACCAAATATGACGCAAATCAGCCAAAAGGTGGCGCTACAAATGGAACAACCAAAGAAATGTGAAATTTGGTGTGTTTATTCTTGTTCCCATTTATTCACATTTCCTAAACTGCAGGCACCTTTCTTCAACAGTTGAACCTGTCAAGTAGTTCAACTATCTCTCATCCAACCGATTGGACCCCGTTAATCACTGCTTGTGGCTATATTTTGTTTGTCTTGTTTTCTCCATAATGCTTTTTAAAAGTTACCAAGAAACCGACACTGTACAATCCATGTTATTGTGACCAAAACGTATCTCTGGAGTACCTGTGATGATTTGGGAGGTGTTGTCCAGCACACTATCTACACTTAAAAGGTTAGCAAGCTAACTACCCTGGAGATGCTGTCAGGATACTATTATTTTCAAAATAAACTACAAAATACAGTAGCCATGGCATGTATAAAAATAAAATACTGTATTTTTGTATTTTCAGAATACTAAAAATACACTTTAAAGGGAGCATAAAATCACTTTGCAAACCTTCCATATCTGTCTATTTAATCTATTCTTTCATCATACACTGAGACAGTGTTTGAAAGCAACATCTTTTCTCCTGCCTGTTAACATCTCATAGCCTAAATACTGTATCAGAGATGTACTCAAAAAGTCACAACTGAACTTGTCAACAAACTAACCACTGAACCTATTGAGAGCCACATTATGTGGGCTTAAAGCAACCAAATACAGTTCTATTACCTTGAAATGATGACTTCAAACTCATGGTACACTGACATATACGAAGAATGAAGTCTCTGACAAGGGGCAGTCATGGCCTATTGGTTAGGGCTCCACGACCATTTTTAATCCAAGACACTTTGCGCGTCTTACCATGTAGCTTATCATATCCGCTAAACAAATATATGGGTCGCGACTTTATGAAATTGGAAATTGAGGGTCCCAAAGCCAGATCAGTTAAGAACCACTGGACTACATAACTGTGTGTGTGTGAGAATCTTGGATCCTGAATCTCAAAATTCTAGTCACAACAAGCTTGGGCAAATCAGCACCAGTCAGAGACTACATTCATTGTTTTTCACTTTTATGGTGTCATCACATCACCAAGAGTATTGGTTTTACCAAAGAATATTTGGCAGTATTTTTAAACTACAAAAATACATACCTATAAAATATTTTTAAATAAAATACACAGCCATTTTCTTCAACCCAATTAAATCCAAATGACAAAATACTATTTTGTATTTGAAATACATATTTTAAAGACATGTATCATAAATATCGCCCATCCCTGCTTACAGTAGGAGAGTGGCAATGCTATGGTCCCACCCAGTGCTTCATCAGTCGCCTGTTTAATGTCCAGTCCAGTATGGTCTAACTCCACAATTCAGCACAATTTTAAATCCACAATTTTAACAAGATCTTATATATAAAAGATATATAACATATAACATTTTTCCAAACATATTTCAGAGTTTGCTTTGAGAGGGGTGAATTTATGGGTGCTTAAACACACCAGATTGGGTTTCTTTACTCCGTGGATGAAATCAGGATCAAATGAAGGTCGATGCTGTATGTGTGTGCAGGAATCGTTCAGTCGCCAGGGAAAGTCTCCTTCCCAGCTCTCTGTGTGTAGGATTACTCCTGCACAGAGAATGTTGTTCATGCAGCCTGTTTCACCACCACACTCCTATTCAGCTCAAAGGAGTGTCAGAGCTGACTGGACTCTGCTCTGGGTAATCTGACCCTCGCTGGATCACTGCTGTGTGAAGCTCACTTCAGGTGGCCTGACGTCTGTAGAACTGAGTAGGGACGGAGTTTGCTCAAGGCCTTCAGCAGACATCTGACTTCTTGAACTTTTTTCCGTTTCTCTCTTTTCTCTCGTTTTTCTTTTTTCTTTTTTCTTTTTTAGAGTGATCTCAAGAGGGAAGTTGAGATGAGAGTGCTCATGCCAGCTGCACAGGAAACATGTCAGTGCCGAGCGTACTTTCAAGCGTGCACATCTGCTGGAAGGTTCCGGACCCTGGAACAGGACTGGAAGGTCTGAGAATGACAACAGCAACAACCAAACATAGATAGACCCACAATCCTGCCCTTATAGAAAAATAGCACACTCTCTCTTTGCTGCCTCTCAGTTTATAGAAGCAAATTAAATATGTCTTCACAACTTCTCATTATGCAGACAGCATGGAGTCTGGGAGTGTAAGCATATTTGTGGAAAATGGCTCCTACTGTGAGCGGCAGCCTATGGTTGTCAGACATTCTTTAAATGCAGACAACAAAAGACAGGACATTGCAGCAATGCCAAATATACTGGCACCTGTTTTCCATGTAGCTACTGAAATGTTTTGGATGTGTAAAATAAAAATGTCTCTATAGTGGTCAGACGGACGGCAGTCGCAGTGGGAGTTTTCAGCTCATTCATTAACTAAGCTTCAGTTAATTGATTTACATACAATCTGCATTAATTACAGTGACAATGTAAGCTCATGCTGACTACTTCAAGACCTTTCTTTCCAGTACATGAATCCATATTAGAATTTTACCAATGGCACTATACCTGATAATGAAACCATTATTCCTTAATTTCCTTAACTATCAATATAAATTCATAACAAGCATTTGAATCTTCCGTAAGGTGGCATTTCAGGTATTTCAGTAATTTTATTTAAATTCTTGAATGTTCCCCATATGTGTCCTCAACAAGTCACACACATACATGTCACCTCTCATTTGACATTTTTCACACTGCATGATTAATTTCTTCAATGCATGTGTCTGAAAACATGTAAATGTGTCTGTGCTCCTCCAGCCATTCTGTTCCCAGTATGGAAATCTTGTCACAGGATAAATAGGAACCCTTTTGGTCAACAAGGTCAGAAGAAATGTAATGTGGAAAGGTAAGAATTTCATGCAACTTCATAAACCGTGTAAAGGTTAGTCCTAGCAGATAATAATTAGTCCCATCTGTCTTGCTTTCAGTGAAGCAGATTACAGTAGCTCTGTCAGGAGGTGTAATGGCCAGGGTGGTGATGCTCACATAAAAGATACCAACTGTGCCAAATAATTAGCAATTTAATTAATAAATAAATGCAGTTATTTAAAAGGCATGTGACCGGTGACAACAGTCATATTCATGTTCAGTTTACTTTAAACTGGTGTAGCCAACATGAAAATTCTGCAATTATCTATTCAACCTTTTACCCGGTTTGCTAAGGTTTACTTGTCAAGACCGCAAACCAGGTGAGTTTTGAACAGCATGTCCAGACCAGAGGGCACCAGCCACCATTCACATCCAGATAGAAGATAGAAAACAAGTTATACTGTGTGGTCCAGAAAGGACCACACAGTATAAGGTCCAGAACTGTCTGCTGTCTTTTCTTGTGTTACACAAGAAGCCTATTATGGAACATGAGGAGGAGTGGGATGAGTGGATCAGGGATGGTTCAGTCTCACGCTTAGGGTATTTCCTTCATCTAATGCATAGGTTTTTGATAAATCCTGCTTTTGAGCCATGTTTCAATTGCCTATCCCTGGGCCCTGTGCTTGAACTGTCAACAAGCCCATCATTTGTTGAGAGGAGGAATACCACTCAACTCATGACCACATGATGGAGTTGACTGTTTAAAAGCCAAAACGATGGAGATGTCACTTTCTGCCTGATTTGTTCTTCTTATGGTTTGGACTACTAGAACTGAACTATTGCAGTAGTGTGTGCAACCCTCGGTAAGTGGGTAACCCACAAATGTCTCCCTGGATTCATTCTGCCCGCTTGCGTGTCTGCATTCTGAGAAACAGCGCCAGGGTTCCAGTGAGGCACAGCTCACAGGCTCTTTGTTGGTAGCTCAGTCTTTATCCTCAGCATCCCCTCTGCCCCCCTGTCTGACAATGTGTTGAGCTGTGGTGATTACAGTTGGAGTGAGCAAGGCTCACAGCTCAGTGTCCTGGATAGCCCTGGTTTGTCCCTCAGAACACAAACTATAGAGATAGGTGCTCTCAGATACACATCGCATGCACAAGCGGATTATGAAATTTCGGGCCCCTGGGCCCAGATGTATTAAGGGCCCCCCACTTATTGTCGTATATGTGGGAGTGGGGGTTTGGGGGTCCTCCCCCAAAACATTTTTAATTTGTTTGATGTGATTTCCTGTATTCTGGTGCATTTTGGGGATGGCCAATACTAAATTCAATCAGATTCATAGCCTACATCCTGATTTGTTGATATTGAGGCAATGATTTCATGCAAAGGCATGTGTGTATTAGCCTACTAGGCATGCTTCAGACTGTATATATAGTATACTGTTCTATACAGTCTATGTTTACAGCCGTAGCTACTGGGCCAGACAATTATATCCTATAATGTGGACATTTCCCTGGCGTGCGTCTACTGTAGGCTTAATTACAGCACAAGGTTACTGAAGGCAGACAAACACCATCCCACAAACAGGTGTGAATATGGGCGGTCCTGTCTAGTGACAGACAGTGGGCTAAAATTTAATGGTAATTTAGGGAGTGTTTGTTTGTGCTATTTATTGTGAGCTTACAAAGTAACTTTAGCTACCTATCTGTTTCTCTCTGGGAAGTGTGAAGAAGTTGCTTGGCATTAGTTTTGCTATAGTAATGCTATCACACATCCATTTTCATTTCAGCTCCCATGTTAACAGGTTAGAGCGTGCACACTGCCTGCTTAACACGCACGTCTCAGGCACAGCTTGAGCCGCTGAAAACACATGCATTCTAGAAATAGGACCGACGTCTATTTTCCATGCGACACGTGAGAGAAAAAAATTGAATCCATTTTAAGATGAGTCTTAAACATAACAAGATGTGGAAAACTTGAAAGAGTCTGAAAACTTTCCGGTTGCACTTTAAATACATTATTTTGTGGGATCATAAGTCTCCTAGATCCAATCATTGGTAGCACTGTACACATGAAGAGTACAATTTACTTTAGTAGGAGGAAGAGATTTAACTATCAGTCAAAGGTGTTTAACTACCTTGGAGCAAAAAATGGTTGCTTATTTTCATTGTAAGCACTCCAATTTAATGTCACTACTCTTGCAAGACGTTACTGTCTGAAATTACTAAGCCGACTAGCTAACAGACATAATCAGAACAGCAGGTTACTCCAAGAGCACTATAATATAATATAATGATACGATATCACTTGGCACAGTATAAAGAAGACCACCTCCACATCTGTCTGGCAGGATCAAGGTTGGTCACTATCCTCTTAGCCTTCGTTATCAAAGCAGATTTCTTCAGTCTGCATTTGGTGCTCCTTACGCCTCGTGGTCAACTCCTACATCATACTCCTACACCACATAGGTCAGTGTCTGTCCATTTTACATCAAGCAATGTGTCTGTGCTGTAGCTTTTTTTTGTCACAAACTGTTCTGGAACCGTTAAAGGAAGAATATTTTACAGTATTTCGAAAATTATGCAGCTGTCACAGTGCAGAGACTCATAGTAAATTGGATCACATTTGTTCAAGGGCCTCTGCAGACTTTTCACTATTGGTGGTAATGATGCCCTCCATGCATAATAATGCATCCATATCATTAGCCATCACTCATTTTGAGTCACGCAGGGGTAGCAGAACTGCCAAAAGAAAATACTCTGCCAACAGTAGTCTGAACCAAGGCAGGGAGATTAGGAGGATCTGGCTTGAGAAATGGGCTATACCACAACTGTTTTTTCCCCTAATGTACAAATTCCCACCAAAGAGGGACCAGAAAGAAGGCCCAGTTCACAAAATGCCACCTGCTGGTCTGGGGACTAAGAAGTAGAGCTCAGAGACATTTTTTGATAGGAAGGAAAGCATGGTTGCCTGGCAGTGCTTGAGGAATACACCTCCCTGGCTATGAAAGGGAAAAAAACAGTCAGGCACACAGTATGCAGGTATGGTGTTCTGACACACACACACACACACACACACACACACCCAGGCACACTGTGCACACAGAAAACACACACACAAATGCACAAAAACATACACACACAGCAGGATTGACGTGCTGTTTTGTTTCCTTGGTAACCATCCATTCATCGATATCTGCAATGGTGGAGAGTGGCGGTTATGACAAGAGAGGCAGAGGAAGAGTGTGACTGACAGAAAGAGAGAGAGAGTGGGGGGAGAGAGAGAGAGCGAGAGAGAAGAGAAAGAAGGGGTGAGAGAGGGAGGCAGTAATGCTGAGAAAAATTATTTCACACAATGAAAGAGGAAACGAGTGAAAGGAAAAATGGCTTATTATACCTACGTGACAGCATAAATTATGGTTCATGTCTTCTGACTTGTAGCATTCCATAATATTAGGTATAATATTTGTTCTGGGAAGCTTATTGGATGTAATACCTAGAGTTAATGTATAATATGAAATACTATTTCTCAGTACTGCTCAAGTTTACAATGTTTAAGTTTCACTTCTGCCAGTTCATTAGTAACAAGACACATAATTGGAGAGTTGGCAAAAGGCTATCCTTAAATAACTGATCATTACATAATCCGTTGCTAAAGGAACCTGTGAAATGAAATGTCAGTTATGATATGCAGTTGATATTATTGTCTATTCAAGTGAGTGTGCAAATTAGTCAGGGGATGGGAATCCATTGAACGTACCCTGTCAATATAGAGCATTAATAAACAGTACAATCTGTCAGAATAATCAAAAACTAAAAGCTGGAAAACATGAGGTTGTTTATCAACAGAGTGTGATTGAGTCTGAATAAATAATACTGTGCAAGTAAAATAGCTGAACACTTTGTATGACACTAGGAATGAATTGGGGGTTGAAAATACAATTCCTTTCGCTGCTGTCACAAGTTATGACCAACCTGATTTCTCTGCTAGGGCCTGCTGTGAGCATACAGCTTTGATTGGCTAATTAACCGCTGTGATTGGCTGAAAGTCTCATTAATAGTGTGATGGTTTGTTCCCCTTTCTCTGAGTGGCTGTTCTCCAAGGGTAAGCTGGAGTTGAGGAGAAGGCTACTCAAGATGTTTCTTGAGCAAATGAGCACTCACACACGTCATTACCTGTCATCACACTGACGTGTTAAAAATCACTTTCTCAGTGTTATAGCATGCGTTGAGTACAAGTACAACTAATGGCACTTGTCCATTTCGATAGCAATCATGCACAAGCTAGGCAAACAGAGCACCACTTGCTAAAATATAGGCTGTTAGATGGGCGTTTAAGCCTACAATCACCAGAAAATCTTGTTCAAAGTCTTGCTTTTTTTCTCAAAGTTGCTCAAGTACGAAGCAGCCTCATGTGCTCTGGAAACGGCAAACTTCCATCAGGCACATTGTTTGATAATAAACATAAGCCAGATATGCAATCAGCGAACACAGAACTTTTTGCCTGATGCATACTGAAAGACATCAAACTCAAACAGCGGATCTCCAAGAGTTTGGTTCCAAAACGCTAAATCCTTAATTTTAATGAATTAGACATCTTTTTTTAAGTAATTTCAGTAGAACTGTACTGTTACTCAATCAAAACAACACAACTGCAGTTTTATTGATATCTTCTTTTATGTCACAGACCTTTTCCAAATGTCACACAATTTTCATGTATGCTCCATGAATGATCATTCAGTAAAGACAAATCCATTCATTCCTCTTCAGCTATGTTGTTTAAAAGATGTTTTGAAATATCATTTGTAAATCCATAAATATTTTAGAGTTTACATCTTTTGGCTTGCTCACCAACATTTTTCCTGCATGCTTTCATGTAGATTCGATTTTAACAGCTATTTGCAAATTTTAGTTGATGTTTTTTTTGTTCATACTGTAAACCCAAATAATGCACAATTGTAAATACACCTGTATCTTGTGTAATGGTTTTAGTTGTGTTGACATCAAATTAGATGCGTTTGTACTTTACCAGTGATAGCAGATCAAGATGCAGATCAGAGTGTGCTCTTGTGATGTGTTGCACACACAGCCGAAACATATTGATGTTGTTTATATTATTATATTATATAATATCTAACCAAGATCTCATTTGTTCTGATTTGTTTTGCAAGGTCCAGTTTGAACAGGGGAAAAAACATCAGGCCCAACATCTCGCTGGTATATTGTAAATAGTTTATTAATAAAAGTACACAAAAATATTTTTGTTTGCAAAGGGCGAAAAAAAAAAAACCTTTCCCCTGTACCATTCTTCACAAGCGGACCACTGTTCTTGACTTCCTGACTGGTCTTCCTGAGTTGAGAGCTCTGCTTGTGGACGTGCTCCTCCACATGTTGCACTTTTATTTTGATTCACCAGGCCTGGAAAGAGATCTGACGACACGCTACTGAACAAGCTTAAATATTAAACTCATGGGGTGCGAGGCGCAGTAGAGGAGGCCATTTCACATCTGGCTAGACACCACAATTAAACCTGGGGACACCACCAGCGCAGACGTGGAGGGGTGGAGACGAGTTTATGGTTTATGCCAGTACCTTCCAGCGAAAACTGATGCATTTGAGTTCAGGGAGGAGATTATTCTTATGCTGATAAAGCGTCAGGGGGCAGAGGCAAGGTCAGCAGCCATCTCAGCAGAGATAAAGGTGTCAGGCCCTCCCATTAGACCGCTAGGGTCCCTGAAGCCAGCAGATAAAGCAGCACCTGTGGCCAGTTGCCTCCCAAAGTCTAGGCTGTGAAGAGCAGCAGATAAGAGGCTGGAACTGTCACAGTGGGACAGAGCATTGGCACGTGCAGTCCTGGCCTCTCTGACAGCCCAGAGCAGTAACACATGAAGGGCAATTTTTTTCTACTTCTTTTCTTAAAACAGTGAGGGTGGCTTACATCTATGTTTTTCCTACATTAATATTAGTTTTTGATATGGTACTTTGCAGACTACAAGACTAGCACTGTGTTCCACAATGGAGCAGGAGCAGATTGGTTGGAATCACCACAGACAATCATTGGAAGAGGCAATAGCTGGCCCAGCTCAGTGTTGGGTTTGGCTAGATTTCTGTAAGCAGTCATTGCAAGGGACAGGGTATATAGAGTGAGAGAGAGAGAGTGAGTGTGTGTGTGTGTGTGTGTGTGTGTGTGTGTGTGTGTGTGTTTGCTGCATGTTCCTGTGCATGGGCGGATTATGAACTTTCGGGCCCCTGGGCCCACATGTATTAAGGGCCCCCAATTTTTCTGATTTCCTGTATTCTGGTGCATTTTGGGGATGGCCAATACTAAATTTAATCAGATTCATAGCCTACATCCTAATTTGTTGATATTGAGGCAATGATTCCATGCAAAACCTTGGGCTTCAGGGCCCCCTGACCCCATGGGCCCCTGGGCCTGGGCCCGGTAGGCCCGTGCAGTAATCCATCCCTGTTCCTGTGAACTGTAAATAAGTGAAAAGGGTATGCTGAAGATGGAAACATGGAACTTACAATGCATTACAATTCTTAATCATTAGTGAAGGAGCAATTCTGCCATCTTCTGACTTGGTCAATAAACTACACACTGTCATGAGCTCAGTACACAGCAGGTTTTCAACATTTTTGGACCTGTTGAAATTGCAATAGCAACATTTCCAATTTTTCACTCATTTTTATTAAAGTAAACTTTCTTTCACGTTTCAAATTCACTGACAAGATAAACAACCCATGAATGAATCTACAGCCATCAGAAATCCATTTCATTTCACGCTGCTCTTATCCAGTTCTTCACAGGGAACACCTGGCCAAGTCTAATAACAGCAGGCCACAATCTGTTAGCAGTATCACACTTTTCCCAGTGCCTCACACGGATTTGTTTTATTTGCCACTTTAAATGAACGGCTGTGGATTACTGTGCCCAAGGCACTGTGAAATCCCTGCTGAGACCTTGAACGACAGTGACTGTCGAAGCGTGACCTCCTTTACAGTGCCCAGATAGTACACAGACTACACTAGATGGCCTGAGGAGCTAGCGAAGACTGTCCAGAGAAATAGTGATGTGGGTGCGTGCATGTGCGTGCATGCTTGAGAGAGAGAGAGAGAGAGAGAGAGAGAGAGAGAGAGAGAGAGAGAGAGAGGTGTCTAACCTACACCTACCTCTACCTATCATGTTGTTGTCATGGTCATGACAAGACATCCAATTTTCTTCGGCAGTACATGAATAAATAAAGACATAAATATCAACCGCCACTGCAGCATTCAAGACAATGTTCTCCTGACACATCACAGTAGCCTTCCTTACAAAGATGTCACAACTGATAACAAGACACTTCCCATGAGCAGCACATTCCACAAACCCAGTCTCTGAGACACTCACTGTGTGGGTGGGTGAAGGAAGATATATGAGAACTCTAACAGTTCCATCACATCCCCAAAACTTTCCCTCATCCCCAGCCTTTGTGACCCAGTTTTTTGTTTTTCCTTTTAGATTTAAACTCCCCCCATTCATTTCCGAGAACCATTTAGTCTCTGTCTGCCATGATGTCCACAAGCCCTGAGACAGCAACAAAAAAAAGACACAAGCAACACAGAGCTGTCCTCCTGTGGCACCGCGGAAGTCTAATAAGCCCGTAAGTGCAATCAGAGGTTCTGCTGAGCCTGCCTTCCCTTGAGCAAGTGATGATTGTCCACCGGGGAGGGTGATTTATGAGGGCATTCGCCACAGCACCATGTTGGCTGATTACATGGCCATCGGTAAAACGCATGCAGCAAACAGATATTAAATCAACAGGGCTTATTGCACTGGGCTCTGTGCTGAGGCGTGGGCGAAAAGCACTATAGCCAGGGCGGGGGCTGGGGGGGGCGGGGTTGGGTGGCGGATAGGATTGGGAGGGTGGGGGGGGATTACATTCTCAAAGGCCTGGATAACTTCGCCAATATTGCCAGCTATGGTGATGATTAATAGACGTGCTCTCATAAACAGCAGAGAGGAATATATTGCCACTCTTGATATTTGAAGCCGAGTATGCACACCACAGGGTCATCTCTGACCGACAGCAAAAAAAAGAGCATTCTGAGACAATGAAATTATAATGATTAAAAAAGAGAATGGCCTGCCTTGACTGGTGTCTTGTTGAGGGCGCCCGGATGAGAAATCACATTCTCCTGGCCTCCTCTTATCTATGTTGTAAGGGCTATGGATTTTAGAGTTAGCTTATTGAGAGGCTGGCTGATAATGGATGATCATGCACTCTGGCAAATGCCCACCATGCAGAATCTCAACAGAGGCTAAAACAAGTGCAAAAGTGTGCGTTCAGATTATTAATGAGGATGACTTCTGGTCATTAAACTTTAAAATATGTAACCACTAAATAATTCAAGGCCTCTTTCCGTCCCCATAGAGAAGTCATTCGAGGCCACAGCTCAGCTGTGAATAGGTGAGTAACAACTGGTGGATCCATTTTTGTGCCAACATTTCCTGGGTGCCTTTGATCTCTTTCAAATTGATTGAGTAAACCAAGCCGAATCGAATTTTTCTTCATTGCACAATTTCACAAAAGTAAGTGAACACATTGAACAGGGTTGATACGCTTGAGTGTGTATGACTAGTGTGTGTGTGTGGGTGCGTGCGTGGGTGTGTGAGTGTGTGTGTGTATGTGTTAGTGTTTGTGTGTGTGTGTGTATGTATTAGTGTTTGTGTGCGCGTGCGTGCGTCTGTGCGTGCATACATCCATGGGTGCGTGCACCTGTGTGTGTGTGTAAGAGAAAAAGAAAACTGAAGACATCTAAACATTTTTTATTTAAACCTTTATTTTACCAGGAAGGTCCCATTGAGACACAATGTCTCTTCTGCCAGGGAGTCCTGGTCAAGATGGCAGCAATTATTATTATTATTATTTTTTTTTAAAGACAAAGAAAATACAACATGGGACATGGGTACAGAGCAAAGACATCAACAGCACACTAACACAGAGGACACAGAGTCAGAGACAACAAAGCACACTAACAACAGCACACTAACACAGAGGACACAGAGTCAGAGACAACAAAGCACACTAACAACAACAGCACACAAGCATCCTATGTATGTAATTATGACCCGGACTTGCTAGCGGCGGTCATATAGGTTTAGTCAGATTTTTTTTTTTTTTTTTTTTTCGCGATGCCCAAATTTCCATCAATGAGTCCCGGGACACTGAAAGACCGGGGTACCGAAACTTGGTGGGCATGTAACCCCACATGGATAGCATGGAACCATCGTTTTTTCGTTTTGATCTGTAACCCCCGCTTGACTGGACCCCGAAAGGAGGTAGGGCAGACACAGTTTTCTGTGAATATCTCGAAAACCGTGGGGTTTAGGAGGACCATTTTTTTTTTGTATGTTGATCTCAAGGGGCCATGTCAACCCATTCCATAACCACTCATTTCATGTATAGTGCCACCTAGTTAAACACAAAAAGTAAAAATGAGGTGTTGTAATTGAAGGTATCTGTGACCTAACATAGTCAAAACTGTAACGAAATTGGAAGTGTATGATCATTATGACACCCTCTGTATGCGCCAAGTTTTGTGGAATTCGTTCATGGGGGCCACACAATAAATTAATTTATGTTACTATACACCAACTGGCCTGTAGGTGGCGGAGACAGTTTTCTGTGAATATCTCGAGAACCGTAGGGCCTAGGAGGTCCATCTTTTTATGTATGTTGGTCTTAGGGGGCATGTCAACCCATCCCATTACCACTTATTTCATGTATAGCGCCACCTAGTTAAA
The DNA here is from genome assembly GCF_017589495.1 of Alosa alosa. NCBI lineage: Eukaryota > Metazoa > Chordata > Actinopteri > Clupeiformes > Clupeidae > Alosa > Alosa alosa. Next base: position 18,539,379 of record NC_063197.1, on the reverse strand, counting down.
AATTAAAAAGCAAAAGAATTGGTGTTTTCAGCACAATATCTCTGGCTGACAAGGTCAAAACTGCACGAAATTAAAAGTGTAGGATCATTATGACACCCTCGAATGCATGCCAAGTTTTGAGTACTTTCGTTCATGGGGGCCTTACAATAAAATAATTTATGTGTACATTTAGTGGCTTTTACACCAACAAGGATTCGGGACACTGAAAGACGGGGTACCGCGAAACTTGGTGGGCATGTACCCCCCACATGGATAGCATGGAATCGTCATTCTTCGTTTTGATCTGTAGCCCCCGCTGGACTGGACCCCGAAGGAGGGTAGGGCGAACACAGTTCTTTGTGAATATCTTGAGAACTGTAGGGCCTAGGATGACCATTTTTTTTCCGTATGTTTGCCTCCAGGGGTCATGTTAACCCATTTCATGTGCACACATGTGCACTGTGGCAGGATAGCCACAGCAGTGGAGAAGACGGAGGAGACCAAACAGATTTCAACGAAAGGCTTCGTTTATTTTTTTTCTTTTTCCTCTTTTCTTAAAATCATTGCAAATATTTACAGTGTCAACCATGCATGAAAAATACAAAAAAAACAAAACTGTAGCAAAACAAAAGAAATAGGCATAAGTAGCCAGGCTAAGTCCTCAGACCCTGAACCACTATCAACCACAATCAATTGACAGACATGTTCCCATCACTACCATCACCGACATAGTGAGGCTCTGGGGCCTAATACAGAGCATTGCTATCCGTAGCCCCGCCCCTGGATGATAACCCCACTGTCAAAAAATAATCAATTAACTAAATAACAACATTGTAATTACCAAATAACAAATCAAACAAGAAAACACATAATACACAAACAATAATTGACATGTACAAAAACACCTTACTAAACCCCTAAAAATAGCTTTAATTTATTACCCCTAAAACACCCCCGTAACAATGGGCTGCCCCACAATGAACCCAGGAAACCCCTCTATTTCTTCCCAATGGAACAGTCCATCTGTTTCCCCACACGCATAACGCGGAAATGCGTTTTAACTTGGTGAGTGAATGGCTTCACGAGGTTGTGATAGCAAATGTTTAATCAATAAATTACGTTTTTTAACAGCCAGTGTGCATTATTTTACTTGTTGATACTAGACAAAGAATATACAGAAGAGAAATGAGAATGACAATATATCTTACGTGAATGTTTGAATCAGTGAGCTGCACAAACTATAGCCATCTAGAAGTGCTGGTAGGCCTTTCCCTGCACTCTAAAACTAAGTTCGGCCCTGTGTAAGTAATCTATGGTAAATGGTGATTAATGACAATGTTAAGATAAACAGTACATATACGGTAATGAGAATGAGTAAGCGCCAGGACAGGACAGCAGTGATTTAAAGATGCCGGCAAAATGGCGCCTGCTTGGCGCTACTTGCTACATGCGTGTCGCGTCACAGCTCAGTCTGTGACATTTCCCCCCCCCTTCTAAAGATGCCCCCTGTGGCATCCTAGACAGGAAATCAGCGGTACAATTCAATTTCCCAGCCCGGTACAACACTTCAAACTCAAAGGCTGTATTGCCAAAACCACCTAGTGATCCTGGCGTTAGTGTCTCTCATTTTGGCCCAACCAAGACAATGCTCTATGATCAGTCTCTAATACAAACTTGAGCCCCAACAAGTAGTATTTAAAAGAGTCCAGTGCCCACTTTATAGCCAGGCATTCTTTCTCCACGGTAGAGTAGTTGCACTCCCTGGGCAGAAGCTTGCGGCTTCACAGGCCACAGGTCGGGAGACTGTCCATGGTCCCCTTGCAACAGCACAGCACCAAAGCCCCTCTCAGAGGCATCCGTTTGCAAGGTGAAGAGTTTGTCAAAGTCTGGGCTGAGGAGCACAGGCTCCTGACACAAAGAGTTCTTTAAGTCCTTAAAAGCTGCTTCACAGGCCTCAGTCCATAGCACCCTGTTTGGCTGGCTTTTGCGGGTTAGCTCAGTCAGTACAGCCGCTTTTTCTGAGAAATGGGGGATGAAGCGTCTGTACCAACCCGCCAGCCCTAAAAAGGAGCGTACCTGCTTTTTGGTGGTTGGGCGTTCAGCAGCCATAATGGCCTCCACCTTCCCCACCTGAGGTCGTATGACACCTCGGCCCAACACGTAGCCAAGGTAGGCCGTCTCCTCCCTGGCTAAGGCACACTTGTCTGGATGGATGGTCAGGCCCGCCTCCTTCACCAAGGAAAGGACCTGCTGTACGTGCTGCAAATGCTCCGCCCAGTTGGAGCTATAGATGATGATGTCATCCAAGTAGGCGGCGGCAAAGCCCTCACTCCCCCTGAGGACCCTGTCCATTAGCCTCTGAAATGTGGCAGGTGCCCCATGCAACCCAAACGGTAGCACGGTGAACTGAAAGTGCCCGAAGGGGGTCCTAAATGCAGTCAGCTCCTTACAGTCCCCTGCTAAAGGCACCTGCCAGTATCCCTTGCAAAGGTCAAGTGTGGTCAAAAACTTGGCCTTGCCCAAACGCTCAACCAAGTCGTCAACCCTTGGCATGGGGTAAGGGTCAAACTTGGCCTGGGCATTGACCTTCCTGAAGTCCAAGCAGAACCGCAGATTGCCGTCCTTCTTGGGCACGAGGATGATGGGGCTGCTCCACTTTCGCTGAAGGAGGGCTCAATCCGCCCGAGCTGCAACATCTTGTCCAACTCCTCCCTCAGGACAGGAAGCAGACGCTCTGGGACTCGGTAAGACGGCTGTCTCACCAGCTGCTCATCCCTCAGGTGAATCCGGTGTTCCACCAGCTCAGTCCTTCCGGGTTTCTCCATGAAGAGTTCATCTGGCAGGATGCTACAGAGCTCCCGCTGACGGTCCTCTGACAGGTGGCTTGGGTCCAGCTTGCTCTCCTCCTCCACGGCCAGGCAGGTACTGCTCGCTATACTCTTCCTCCTCTTCCACGGCGGATGAACATGGCAGACGCTTCTGGCTGTGGTTGCGGCCGCTCACTCCACTCCTTCAACATGTTGACATGGAAGACTTGGTGCCTTTTACGGTGGTCTGGCATGTGAACCTCATAGGTCACTGGTCCCATCTTCCGCGTCACTGTATAGGGCCCCTGCCATTTTGCCAGCAGTTTGTTGTCAGAGCTGGGTAGCAACAGCAGAACCCGGTCACCAGTTTGGAAGCAGCGAGTTCGGGCTGACCCGGTCGTACCACATCTTCTGCGATCTTAAGCCCTCTGCAGGTTTTCTTGTGCCAAAGGCGGATGCAGCTGCAAGCTTCTCCCGCATCTTCAGCACATAAGAGATGATGTTGGTCTGGCCTGAGGTCTCACCTTCCCAGGTCTCCTTCCAGTACGTCCAGTGGGCCCCGTACCTGATGTGCATATAGAAGTTCAAAAGGAGAAAACCCCATAGAAGCCTGGGGGACCTCCCTATATGCAAACATAAGGTAGGGTAGCCACTGGTCCCAGTCCTTTCCACTGTCCGCAACAAACTTCCGGAGCATGTTCAAGAGGGTCTGGTTGAACCGCTCAACAAGTCCATCGGTCTGTGGGTGGTAAGGAGTGGTTCTGATGCGTTTGATTCCTAACAGATCATACACCTGCCTTAAGATCTTGCTCATAAAGTTGGTTCCCTGATCTGTTAGCACTTCTTGGGGTATACCTACCCTAGAGAAAAGCTGTAGCATAGCTGTTGCTACCGTTTAGCTGTTACATCTCTCAGGGGAATACTTTCAGGATACCTGGTGGCATAATCGCAAATAACCAAAATAAACCTGTTCCCTGACTTACTCCTCTCAAGGGGCCCAACTACATCGACTCCAATCCTTTTGAAAGGGGTGTCAACAACTGGCAAGGGAATCAAAGGGGCATGTACGAGGCCTCTGCCTCCAGATAGCTGGCACTGGGGACAAGACTTGCAATACCTCTTGACTTCAGCAAAGAGCCCTGGCCAATAAAAACGCTTACTGATCCTTTGTAGGGTCTTCATGTAAGCCAAGTGTCCGGCCCAGGGTATGGTGTGACCCAGTTCCAGTACTTGCTCACGGTATTTCTCAGGAATCACCAGCTGCAGCCCTTCCTCACTCTCTCTGTAAAGGAGGTTGTTTTGTACTGTGTACCCCTCTCTACCCAGGACAGGAATAAAAGAAGAACCATTAGCTTTCTTAAACAATGGGACCAGGGTGGGGTCTACACGCTGTTCCTCAGCCAGATCACTTTTAAACATCAAGTCTTCAGTAGTTAAACAGGGGGGCTCTACTGACTCAGTCTGTATGTTTGTATGCTTCAACACCTGGTCCACTGTTTGCCTGCGCCTCTCACACCTTCCTTCCCTGGTGCGTATGGGCTCCACAACAATATCCTCGCCACAGAAAGGTAACTCTGCCATGTGTGCCTGCCGCTGCCCCTTGGCCATAGCTCTTGTGACAACACCACACCATGCGCTCTTATTTACCAGCTCAAGTAGCACTGGGAAATCCTGACCCAATAGTACTGGATAAGGGAGTTTGGTTGCTAGCCCTACCCTAAGTAGGTAAGTCTGGTCACTTACTTTAATATACACATCTGCCGTGCTGAGTTCACTCCGGTCACCATGCACACAAAAAATGGCAAGCTTGTCATTACTGTTTCTGGACTCTAGGGGGACTAGGTCAGCTTGTACTAAGGTCTGTGAACACCCTGTGTTTACCAGTGCAGTGACAGGTTTCCCATTAAGCTCTATGCTAACAGTGGGGTCCCTGCTCGGCTGGGTCTTAAAGGCTGATGTGGGGTGGGGTACATAACAGAGATAGCCGGGCTTAGGTTTCCTGAGGGGCAAACAGGACTCTTGTGACCTTCCTTACCACAATTAAAGCAAGATATGCCTTTAAGCTGAGCACTGGCTGGGGACGGGTAATGGGGCGCTATTATAAGCAGGGGGCAGCATCAGAACCAACTCGACCAGCACCATCAGACTTACCCCGTGGTTGACGATCAAGCACTCCAGCATACCGGTATCTCCTGGGGCCTCGGTGTGCTGACACAAAGTTCTCCACTAGCTGGGCGGCCTCTGCTGCTGTTGCTGGGTTGTGCTCCTTAACCCAGGTCTTCACTTCGGGGTAGAGCACGCGGAGATACTGCTCCAGCACCATGGTCTCCATGAGGGCCATCTTGCTGCTCTGGTCAAACTTCACCCACTTGCAAAAGAGGTCTTTCAGTCGGATGTAAAGTTCCTGCGGGGTCTCATCCGGACTGGTCTCCAAGGCTCTGAACTGCAGACGATACGTCTCTGGGCTAATCTCGTACTTCTTCAACACTGCTTCTTTCAGGGAATCGTAGTCCAAGGTCTTCTGAGGATCCATGGCAACAAAGGCACTGCGGGCCTTCCCAGTCAGTAGTGGTATCAGGTGCACCGCCCAGTCTTCTTTTGGCCACTCAAAGACAGTAGCTAGCCTTTCAAAGGTGGTCAAGTAATGCTCAATGTTATCGGAGTCCTCTAGCTTAGCCATCTTTGATTTATAGCCTCTCCCTCCTTTGGCGGCCTCTGCTGGAGCTTCAGGTGTCGGAACACGCGGCTCTGAAGGAACTGGTGTAACTGCCCTTTCTCGAGCCGTCTCTACATCCAGCTGCAGTTGGTTCACCTGATGTGAGAGGACTTGGAACTGGTGGGCTTGCCTCGTAGACTCCTTATCCAGCCGCTCATCTCTGGCCCGTTGCACCTCCATGAAGGACTCAAACATCCTAGCAAGCCGACCAAGAGCTGGATCTTCCTTCTCAGGTGGTGCAGCAGGTACTGTAGGCTCGGCGGCGCCCCCTGCTGCTCCTTCTTCGCCAACTTTATTCTTTTCTTTCCTTGTGGTCATTTCCTTGGTTTCTTTGTCTCTCCTCTCCGCCTATCTCCCACGATCCCACTTCTGACACCAAATGTGGCAGGATAGCCACAGCAGTGGAGAAGACGGAGGAGACCAAACAGATTTCAACGAAAGGCTTCGTTTATTTTTTTTCTTTTTCCTCTTTTCTTAAAATCGTGCAAATATTTACAGTGTCAACCATGCATGAAAAATACGCAAAACAAAACTGTAGCAAAACAAAAAGAAATAGGCATAAGTAGCCAGGCTAAGTCCTCAGACCCTGAACCACTATCAACCACAATCAATTGACAGACATGTTCCCATCACTACCATCACCGACATAGTGAGGCTCTGGGGCCTAATACAGAGCATTGCTATCCGTAGCCCCGCCCCCTGGATAACCCCACTGTCAAAAATAATCAATTAACTAAATAACAACATTGTAATTACCAAATAACAAATCAAACAAGAAAACACATAATACACAAACACATACAATAATTGACATGTACAAAAACACCTTACTAAACCCCTAAAAATAGCTTTAATTTATTACCCCTAAAACACCCCCGTAACAATGGGCTGCCCCACAATGAACCCGGGAAACCCCTCTATTTCTTCCCAATGGAACAGTCCATCTGTTTCCCCACACGCAACGCGGAAGTACGTTTTTAACGGCGGGTGAGTGAATGGCTTACGGAGTTGTGATGGCAAATGTTTAATCAATAAATTACGTTTTTAACAGCCAGTGTGCATTATTTTACTTGTTGATACTAGACAAAGAATATACAGAAGAGAAATGAGAATGACAATATATCTTACGTGAATGTTTGAATCAGTGAGCTGCACAAACTATAGCCATCTAGAAGTGCTGGTAGGCCTTTCCCTGCACTCTAAAAACTAAGTTCGGCCCTGTGTAAGTAATCTATGGTAAATGGTGATTAATGACAATGTTAAGAAGATAAACAGTACATACGGTAATGAGAATGAGTAGCGTCAGGACAGGACAGCAGTGATTTAAAGATGCCGGCAAATGGCCGCCTGCGCGCTGCGCGCTACATGCACGTGTGCGTCACAGCTCAGTCTGTGACATGCACAAACAGACACACACACACAACACACACACATACATTCACAGTAATCATACGTATGACACATACTCACACAGTAGACATATGTACGCTTGCATGCACAGGCACATACGCAGGCACAAACACAAGCACGCACACACACACACACACACACACACACACTCACTCACACACACACACACACACAACATAAACATAACACAAACAATCAAGAATTTCTCAGAATTATAAACAGGCAAGATGGAGGTGGGGTTGTATAAAATGAATTTTACATGTGAAATCTATGAACTAATCATGTTTTGGTACTTGTTGAGTGTGGATAATGCAATTTAGTGAGACAGTTAGAATCATATAGGCCTTTCAGCATGATTTCTTTTTGTGGAAAAAATGTGCTGGACTGGGCGGCGGTCATATTTTGTACCGCTCTGCGGTACATCTAGTTAAGTTAATAATGATACCCTATATTGCATACATTTACACACAGAATTTACCATATGCACACAAAGACAATATATGCATATAGCCTATAATGCTTCACATGGGAAATGCTAACAAGAATTCATACATTAGTCATAGACTGGATTTATTTGTGATTTTGACGCTTCTTCTATAGGACTATCAGCAGGTGTTTACTGTATATATAATCACCCTAATAGATTTGCCTCATAGTATTTTAATATAATGTTAATGTTAATGGGTGGTTGACATGACAAGGCCTTTTTGGGGTCCTAAGTGTCAAACGAAATGTCTAATCTGCAAATAAATGTGGCTTTATTGTTCATATAGACCATTCATGTCAGTCATATTCCTGTTTTTCACATTTCAGCCAAACCAGGAAAAGCTCATATGGCGTGACTGTCCCAAGCCCATTTCATAAAGTTTGATTTTGACTAAAACCAATAAAATGTAGATATTTTCCCCTTATTTAAGTACATATTAATACCACAGATGTGTATAATATTTTGTCCCAAAAATCCCACATATCATATGTTGTGACCCTAAATGCTTTTTTTTAAATGGGCAATTGTCTTGAGACCTTTGCGGATAGGGGGTCCTTCTTCATTCAAGTAGCCTATAATAATGACAACATATTCAATGTCTATGATAACATCTCAGAAGGACATTAAAGGTTTACCAGGTGAGTTTTCTATCATATTTCTTTCAATAAATCAAATATTTCCTGCCATTCAGTACCCCTTTTTACTGTCTTTTGATGTGATCCATTTTACAGGAAAATAGATAGATAGATAGATAGATAGATAGATAGATAGATAGATAGATAGATTACTTTATTCATCCCCAAAAGGGAAATTATGTTACAGCAGCAATAAATAATATAAACATATATCACACATAAACATACATACAAGTTAAAAAATAAATACAATTGGATATAGTCTCTGTTAAAGAGGTTGTAAACTGCATTGACTCTCATCATCTTGAATTTCCCCTGGGGATCAATAAAGTATCTATCTATCTATCTATCTATCTATCTATCTATCATAAGATTTTCTCTCACGGCACAAAGGGGAGTTGTTGTAAATAGTTATGGCAGTGGGCAGGAATGATTTTCTATAACGCTCCTTGCTACAGCGCAGTTGGAGCAACCTCCAGCTGAAAACACTGTTTGACCAGTAGTTCATTCAGTGGATGTGAGGTGTTGTGTTAAGGAATTTTTGCAACATCCTTCTCTCAACAACTAACACTAGGGGTTCAAGTGTACTTCCAATTACAGAGCCAGCCAGAGTTTTTTGGTGTCATTTGCCCTGATACTGGTACCCCAGCAGATGCAAAGAAAATGGTACTAGAAACAGCAGACTGGTAAAACATGTTCAACATTCTGCTGCAAACATTAAAAGACCTAAGCTTCCTCAAGAAGTATAGTCTGCTCTGTCCCTTCCTATAAACAGCCTCAGTGTTGCACTTCCAGTCCAGTTTGTTATCCAGATGTACACCCAGATATTATATCATATTATATGTCAAAAATATATTATATAAAATGTCAAAAGTAATTACTTTTATGTCAATATTACCTTTAAATCTATGTTACCATGATGCAGTGGCGAAGGTGCGTGTGGCGTCTGCGCTTTTTGTCTAGTATTGAGGTGTCGCCCGGTGCGTATAGTCTCCAAAAAACGTAATACTCAAGTGAAGAAAGGGGAGATCGCACACAGGGGCTGAGTAGTTCCAACAGTGTATTTAAAAATAAGCCGAAAAAACAGTTACAGGCCACATAAACAAGGGGTAAACGTTTCGGGTCTAGCCCTTCATCAGTATTCCTTGTACGTGACGCATCAAAGGGCGCAGCGGCCATTTATAGGCTCGCCTGCCAATCACCCAATAACCCCAAGACATATGAGTGCATTCGGGGTCACATATCCGAATCAGGGTTGTGCACAATTCGAATTGCAGTTCTGCTTCTTGTTTGCTACCTCAATTGAAATGCAAGTGAAATTCAATAATTGAATTGGAATTTAAGAGCCTGTTTCAATTAAATTCGGGAATTTTGCACAAGCCTGATCCGAATCACCAAAATTACATCACAAAATATTACAATTATACACAAACATGTACAGGAGATATAACTACATTTGTATACAGAAACATACAGTCACAAAAAGTGGCTATGCCATATTTGAAAATAGAAAAAGCACAATATTTAGAGAACAGAGTGCATATATTAATCTAGGTACATATTCTCATATTATCATCAACATCAACATCTCACTTACATGGATGCAAGATATCTGAAGTGAGATGTTGATTTTTTTCGGCTTTTTTAAAAATACACTGTTGGAACTACTCAGCCCCTGTGTGCGATCTCCCCTTTTCTTCACTTGAGTACCATGATGCAGTGAGCATATAAATTTGATGTAGCCACAATTAAGACTCATTGTTCTGCTAAGTGCATGAATTGTGTGACTGGGTTTTCTTGTCACACCATATGATTTATTTGTCACACTATATAAACTGCATTGTTACTGCCTAGCAACCACCATAGCACCAACATGATTATCCTAGCAACCACCATAGCAACCGCTTTATTTATGTGTTTTGGCTTACTGGATGTTGCGTTAATTCAGATAACTTTTGATCCAGATAACTTTTGATCCGCGTGTCCGACTTTAAAAAATGAGGTACTGTTGTGATCCGTCTGGCGAACTGCACCTGATCAAGCCCACTCTTGCAGTTCCTCGGAGATGCAATTCTATAATTATATAACAAGTATAATATATATTTTTACATATTTAACATTTTTTATTTAAGATGTACACCTATTACATGCATGGTGAATCACACACATATAAAACACAGAAATCACCCTCAGAAATCAATCATTATCTTTGTCATTGTGAAATTGTAACATTGCATTGTACATGATGAGTCTAGCAGTATTATTTTTTTTAGCTAATTGCTCACTGGTTTGCTGAAATGTTGCTGTATGATTCATTACACCACACTGAAAGACATTTATTGTCCATTCCATTCACTATGATGTATGCACTGTGAAATCTGAATATTCCAAAATGAAAGCTAGGTTACTGCAAGTCTGCAAAAAAAAAAAACTTGTTTTGAGAAAACCTTAAGTGACAAGCACAGCATGGGCATGACACATTTTCTTTTTCTAAAATGATTGCTAACATTGTCAAATATTAATGGGAAAGTGTATTTATTGTTGATCACCTATATTGTGCAAGTAGAGTATTTTCTTATGCCTAATTAGCACAGTGGCTGCTCTGTGAAAAGTTCCAGTGTTTTATGATTCAGACACCTGCACTGAGTCAAAGTTGATCCATGTTAAACCAAACCATAAAATGGACTATCATGTAAAAAAAATGTTCAGACACATTATAATTATTGTTGTGATGTTTGGAATTAGTTAATGATAAATTATTTTGAAAAATAATTTAAAGAGTTTGGTTCCAAAACGCTATATCATTTTTTTACATTGTGTTTTTCATGTAATTTCAGTAGAATTGTATTTGGGTATTGTTGTTTGATTTATCTTTATTCATATTTAACTATTGATATTACCTGAAATACACAATTAAATGGCATGACTTTTAAATGCTTTTTAAATGGTTTTGAAACCAAACTCTTCATTTATTGTATTACACCATATTGAAATTGTAAAAATGTTAATAAATTGGCATTTCAAAATATTGCTTGTACTGTTTCATGTTGTCCTGGGGTACAAACATTTTAATTAGGGCTGTCAATCGATTAAAAAAAAAAATCTAATTAATTACAAACTCTGTGATTAATTAATCTAAATTAATCGCATATATCATTTTTGCTGTGAAAGTATTTTAAATATTTAAATTCAAATGAATCATTGAATAATCAGCATTAGTGACAATAAAGTTCAAAGACTCTTTTATTATTATTTTCACTGTTCAAATAATTGCCATAATAATCTAAGATATGACCTAATATGCTGAGGAAATTAATTCAAAAGTGCTTAGGGAAGAAGTTGTTTTCACATACAAGGCATTTCAGGCCACAGATATAACATAGGGGACACAATGAAAATAAATGAACACTCCCCTAAATGTCAACACTTATTTCTTTGCATTGATGTGCGACTACAGAGTTGATGAACTCCGGTGATATGCAAATTCCTTGCTGCAGACATTGCAGAGGACTTATTTTCAACACTTTATTTTTTATCAACACCATCAGGCCGTTTTTTAAAAGTAAATGTTCCAATAAATGATCCAGGCAGCACGTTTTCTTCTCTCTCCTTCATTTTACAGTCTAATTTTTACTGACTAGAACGGCTCGGGGTCAAAGGTCATACGGAATCGATTAATCTGCACTAATTTTTTTGATCAGTTATTTTTTCTCAAATTAATTAATCGAAATGAATCAGTGATTTTGAAAGCCCTAATTTTAATTAAAAAAAAAAACATTTAATGTCAACCACCCTAATACATTGCTCTCCATACCAACAGGCGGCGATATACACAGCAAAATGCTCCACAAAAATAACCACTATCAACACATCCGGTACATAATTAAGTTCTTGAAGGTACGAGCATGTGAAACATGTGATGGACTTTAAACTGTGACTATTCAGTTAAGTTCATCCGGAGCGACTTACCTCGTGTGCTTTTTTTGCATATTAATATATGGTCGCTCACTTTGTTAACGTTTGCTGAACACATTTCATCGCTTTCCAGCCTGCTGGCAAGCAGTGGCTAGACAGAATGCTTGGGCGAGGATGCCTGTCCAAGCTTACATGGGGTGTTATTCTTAGACAAAGGTCACTTTTGTAATTCTTCTGTTCATTTAGAGGTTAGCGAGGTTTAGTGTGTCTTCTTGCTTACTGGTCTCATGAATAACATTTTTAAAGGATGCATAATCAAGCTTTTTCACTCACTAGCAAATTGGCTATGCCAGGTAACATTAGCTAAATTGCTAAAGTCTTGCAGTAGTTAGACGTAACTTTAAGATATTAAGTATTGTGTTACGTCTCCAATCAGATCCTTCCAGATCTATCTTTACACAAGCATTAACCTAGATTCTGTCTGTTTGCTTTGTCCCGTGAAGCAAAGTGTCAGGTGTTAATTCATTCGAGACCTCCCTTTTCTGAAGAACACAACGTGTATCTTTACATCTCTAAAACATGTGTCGACCTCTAACTTCTGATGTGTCTATCATTAATAATAACTCTTTGTGATTTTGAGATTTACAATGGAACCTAAAATAACCTCTTTAGTCTTACTAACAATGTCACTCTCTGTTCCCGTGAGACTCTATTCTTACCAGAGGATAACAATCATGAGGTTATTTGTTTTCCAAAATCTAGGCACGTTAGAGATAGATTTGTGTGACGGTGAACGCTGAATTGCACCTTGTTCAATGGCGCTCTCCTGTGTACTTCTGCAGGATGGGGAATTTGTCATCGTCAACATCCGGAGCTCTGTCAGGCACATCATGTACTCAGTTTGTTCAGGTAGGCTTCATTTCAATTCATTTCATTACAAATCACACATAAGAGAGCAGTTGTTTCATTTACGAGCTATTGATGTAAATGTTCTTGTTTCCACAGGATGTGGTGTCTCATAACTGTGTTGTCATATTCTCTAAAACATCTTGCCCATACTGCAAGATGGCCAAAAATGTGTTCAATGAAATAGGTGCGACATACAAAGTGATTGAATTGGATCAGCACACTGATGGTAGACAGCTCCAGGAGGCTTTGGCTCAAATGACAGGTGCAAAGACGGTGAGGATTTCACTCTGAAATGCCTAAAGCTCTACACTATACCCTACTGGCTCTCTTTTTGTTGGTGTAAATCTGACTGTAGGCTTTGTTTAAAACATATTGGTTATGACATTTTATCTTAAAGCTTGAACAGATTCTGCATGGCTTTTAACCTAACATGTCTTAGTACAACAGCACACTACCATAAATGTATCATTATTATATTTTATTATCCTGTTCTTCACAATGCTAGTAGAATGCTCCATTGACTTGAATGGGAACATTCTACCAGTCAATTATATTCATGTAATTACCGCTGAAAACATAATGACAGCTGTCAATGGCAACAGGTTTTTTGCTTCTGATTCACATCTTTCTTATCACTCCGCAAGTAGTCCGATCACCTCTTGCAATGGAACTTGCAACGGTTGATCAGCTATGTTATAAAGAATGTTTGATTCAAGTAAAGTGTGTGTTGCGAACTAAGCTTATTTGATTGTCAGCAAAAGTCACAATGAAGCGGTAGTAAATAAATGTAAAGAGACATATCATGTGAAGTTTGTTTTTCTTGTACTGGCAAGAAGCCGGATAATACGTGGAATAATGTATAAGAATGTCCCTTCATGGTGAAGCAAGACGTCTCCACTGCGTGCCAGGGTCCGGTTCGTCCTGTCGGGACTTATTTTCCCGATAATGACCGGCGTTCTATACATTACATATACATACATTACATATACATACATCCCTTATCACCCGGAGAGAAGAAATACTCTTTTCTGATTGGCTGGTGGGGTGGCTATTAATTCTGAATTACGCGACACCTATGAAGTAGATCTGGTAGAAAAGTGTAATCACGTTCATATCATTGCTTATGAATGGTAACTATAACAACCATAGGACGACGGTTAAGCCTGGAAGCAGGCTTCGCAACAATGGAATCAACTGTAAACAAGCTAACTGTCCATGCTATCGCTGTTAGGGCCAAAGAAAGATGTACAACAAACTGAACAAGTCGACTTCTTTTTAAACGGAACCGCTTGTTTCCTTTGCATGCTATAAAGGCATGAGTATTGCCTGTAGTGGCAACCGGGTGATAAGCGGGATAATGGCCTTGAGGTGCCCTGTTATATGGAATTGATGAACTTGGGCGGAGGAAACTCTGCCTCCCCCTCGTCCATTAATTCCGTATAGCAGGACACCTAGGCGGCCGTTATCCCTTACATATATTATGTCATATGTTATTTATTATACTATTCATTGCCAATTCACCTGTAAATGGTTATTGCATTTTACTTCTATTACTTAAATATGGGGCAATATCTGGTAGGAGGAATTTGAAGACACTGACCAAATATGGCAGTTTTGTGCCAACAGAGCCATAATATACAACCTGTATTTCATGTATTTATTATTTCTTCTTATATTTATATTGCTGTCAGCTGTTCTCTCAATCACATCAACATGTTCCAAGTCTCTTATATTCCAATTCAAATGAAAGGTCAACCTCTCTCTTTGTGATGAGAATATAGTCAGCATTTTAAATGACAAAATCCTGTTTTATTTTCTGGCATATCAGGTTCCCCGAGTCTTTATCAATGGCCAGTGCATCGGCGGAGGCTCAGACACTAAGGAGCTGCACCAGCAGGGAAAGCTGCGGCCATTAATAGAACAGTGCACCCCGTGCTGTTCCTCAGAGGGCTCTGGCTCTGGCTCCAGCAGCGGGTAGCCTCTCTCCAATCATAATAAAATCATTCACTAACTTCTTCATTCACTTGACATGTTGCCCCAGCCAGAGCAATTATTTATTAGATGTGGATACTCTTTCTTTTTGATGTAGTGTATATTTGTGTTCATTTTAACTGTAATGCATGACATTAGCCTACCTCATAAATCAGGGATGTAAAGCTATATTTTAATAAATGCTTGTCCAACAACATGGCTTGTGCATCACCTTTTCATCTAAGTTGTACTTGTTTTCTGGTTATGTGGACAGAGGTCATGTTAGTGGCAAACAACTGACTTTGTAATAGTATTTCGATTGCTATTGTTATTTTACATGATGTACAATAAATATGGTGGTAAGACATGTAACATGACTATCTGTTTAATTGGATGGAGAAGATTCATATTCGATTTACAGTATGCATTAAACTTACAGCTTGCATGAAAACACATAAACATGGATTAATCTAACAATGCAAAGCGATTATGCACGGACATTCCAATTTTGTCGTAGCTTTTTTATATATATATATATATATATATATATATATATATATATATATATATATATATAAATAAATAATATATTTTTTGTGGAACGCGGTTAGGTGTGACGTATTCATTGAGACTTTCTGAGATTGGTCAAAGATTTCTCAGCAACCCGAAAAGCCTGTCGGGAATTATGCGGCGTGTTTACTGTGTAGTTATCCGTGACTGTTTGGTAAAGCTTAGCTGAGCCCGCCTGTACAATAGTCTTATCTCGCATGAATAACGGTTGTATTGAAAAATTAAATACATCCCTAAAATGGCCGGAAGCGCTGGAGAATGGTGTTTGATGGAAAGTGACCCAGGGGTTTTCACAGAACTGATAAAAGGGTTTGGTGAGTCAATGTGGACATCCTGAGCTAACGGCTAGCATGGCTAACAGTTTGATTAGCAGGCTAGCTCACTCTTTACATGATGCTAGATTGATTGATTGACTGATTTACTGACATGCATTGCGTGTATACTACATGTGTTCTTTGAGGATGATTGAATATCTGCGGTGTTATTTGCCCGCCCATGTTTGTAATGTTATTGTTGGCCTCAATATTTTTTCCAGAGAACCGCATAATGATAATGTAACGTTAATGTAGCCTGGTGTAATGTAGCTAACATCGGTCAGATGTAACGTTAGCTCTGTATAGCAGACTAACTAGCTAATGTTAGTCAAAGGGTGACTCAGGTAAACCCCTTTACTCAGGTAACTGTTGCCACTTAGCTGCTGGCCAGGGCAGCAAACGGTGTGTCTCAAAAGCGTGTATCAATTTCACTGGACATATACAAATTATTCTCTTAACACAAATGAATCGCTAGGACTAGGTGCTATTGCTACTAATGAGGTAGTATTGTTAAACTCACTGTTGTTATTCATGTTATAATTCAGACTTCTTTTGTTTGTCTGTTGTGTTCAACAGTCTACTATTATTACATTATTCAACGTTGAACTTCAATTAAAACGAATTTCCATCCCTGCTAAGAGATCTTGTTAGATACATGAAGATGGCATAGTTAACCATTCCTACCCATTATCTATAGGGTGTAAAGGTGCGCAAGTGGAGGAGATATGGAGTATGGAACCAGAAAATTTTGAGAATCTGAAGTGAGTAAATTCAGCATTCATGTTTGCTTTTTATGCTGTGAGATGCTCTCCATCAATACGCCATGTTGCTGCCGGAACAGTGCTTATTTTCATTTTAGTGACCCTGTGTTGTCCTCACTTGCAGACCTGTTCATGGACTGATTTTCCTTTTCAAGTGGCAGCCTGGTGAGGAGCCAGCTGGCTCAATTGTTCAGGACTCAAGACTTGACCACATATTCTTTGCCAAACAGGTAGGCCTATCTGGTCTTTTAGGCCTGCCAACACTAACTCAATAGCACATTTAGGATTTCTCCTTTAAATAGTAAACTTTG
Organism: Alosa alosa; assembly: GCF_017589495.1. Classification (NCBI taxonomy): domain Eukaryota; kingdom Metazoa; phylum Chordata; class Actinopteri; order Clupeiformes; family Clupeidae; genus Alosa; species Alosa alosa. Next base: position 18,522,594 of record NC_063197.1, on the reverse strand, counting down.
TAAGTTAATTTCTAACTGATTAGGAGAATTAAGTTACATGTACTTATGTAATAAACTAATACTTTACATACTTTAGATTATTGCCATTAGTTAAATAGTTCAAACATTTTCATTTTATTGGTTTGTGGGGTGCTGATTTTGTTCTGTTGGACTGCATTTGCAGGTCATAAACAATGCCTGTGCAACCCAGGCAATTGTCAGTGTGCTATTAAATTGCACACATCAAGATGTACTGCTTGGAGACACATTGGCAGAGTTCAAAGAGTTCTCATTGAGCTTTGATGCTGCTGTAAGTTTTTGCTCTGAAAGATTTTCATGTGATTCAAACATTATTTTGTGCCCATAAGAAACTGCAAACTGTATTTGAAGGTTTTTGCTTGAAATTGTTATTAGATCTGTTTGCATGAAACAAAATTGTGGCTTTTGGGGGGTGGATAATTGTTCTTGTTTATGTTTGTTTCAGATGAAGGGCTTGGCTCTGAGCAATTCTGAAGTAATTCGTCAAGTCCACAATGGTTTTGCCAGGTACAGACCATTCGTTGTGGAAACAATACATTCACAGATGTGATATCATTACATAACAAGGGATATGCATTCAACTGTTTTCTCACTTGCAGACAACAGATGTTTGAGTTTGATGCAAAGTCATCAGCAAAAGATGAAGATGCCTTCCATTTTGTGAGCTATGTCCCTGTCAACGGCAGACTCTATGAGCTGGATGGCCTCCGTGAGGGACCAATAGACCTTGGTATGTTGACGAACTGAAATTAGAACGTTTTTTTGGTAATCTCTAGTCATACTTGGGACCGTGTCCTGAACATGGGATAAAGCTTAGTTCTTGGCTAAAAGAGAATTTCAATGAAAGTCTGCATTGAAAAAAGTTTTCAGCACTAGGCCATTACAAAGTTCTGTTAATTAGTTTGGTCTGATTTTGAGGTTAACATAAAGTTATGTGTAGACTCCTGAATGTCTGTGGCTGATAACCAGATTAGGCTTAATTGAGTCCATACCCACAAGTTGCCCCCGTTCACTTTGTTACTTTTTCCCCTTAAGGTGTATGTAATCAAGATGACTGGATTAATGCAGTGCGACCTGTCATTGAGAAAAGAATACAGAAGTAAGTATGTTATGCGGTCATGTAAGTAAGGGATAATGGACGACACGGTGGTCTGTTCACAGAAGTTAATGCACGGTCGAGGTTGTAAAACGGCCCCGACGCGAAGCGGAGGTAGTAAACCTTGTAGTGCATTAACTTCTGTGAACAGACCACCGTGGAGTCCATTATCCCGCTTATTCCACTGTTGCCACTTGCGTTGTGTTCATTTCCTGTTACAATTTAAATGTTTTAATCGCTAAAACTGTCTTGTTTGTAGAACTAATTTCTCAACTCACAGGACAAACTGCCGTTACTAGTTCTAAATGGATTGTTGCTACGGCCAAAGGCCAGTCGTTAATTCTATCTCTCCCGTTGTCAAGCGGGCGTATCCCAAGATTCTGATGAACTTTAGCTTTGAAACATCGCTTTTACTTAGCCTGCTGTCATCCATCTAGCTAAAAGCCACCTCCGTCATATGCTACAATGTTGCAATGTTCTGAATGTCTGCATTTTACAGCTCGGATGCAACGTGACAGTTCATTTAAACTTCACAACGAAGTTCGGGCTAATTAATATACAAGTGTGATACGGCCAAAAAAATGGATCTACTTCATAGGTGTGCAGATAACATACGGTTAATGGTCGTTCTAAATTACGTAGGACAATGGGAAATTCAACCAAGCAGTGGAATAAAAAGTAATAATTCTACTTTATCTACATACTGTAAGTGTTACCCTAGCGAACCATGATGGCACCAAAATCCTTAAGTGTGTCTCACTCAACTCCCTATAACCAAAGTCCTTTTAGGCAAGTCCCTCCACTCGGCGGCCATATACCAACGTTTTATGGGCACAGTCTTTCAGGTCGAACGCGCTGGCGGCGAAGGCAAGGCCAGCGACACCAATCTTGCTCCAGCGGGCGAGATCACAACACATGATTGGCACGATGTCTTCACAACACACCAAATGATTGGCTCAATGTATTCACATGTCGACGTTTTGCCGAGGAAGGGGTGGGATATGTGTAGACAACGGCCATATTGGCGTGACAAACTAGCCCCATGCATTTCTATGGAGTATTTTTTGAGTGCTGTGTCTCCTCATTAGAAAGTCTCTGCTATAACCTGATGGGCTGTTCTCTCCATCCCTTTGTCTTTAAGGTACAGTGAAGGAGAAATCCGGTTCAACCTTATGGCCATAGTTTCAGATCGTAAGATGATCTACGAACGCAAGATCACAGAACTCCAGGCCCAACTCACAGAGGTGAGACCTCCACCGCCGACAACACAACTGCCACAACCCAGTCCTGTGCATCCTTGCATTTCTCATCCACATCCACCTTAAATAGTAATTCAGTAAATCACAAGCTTCTTGTGCAGTTTTTTAAAAATGTTGTTTTTATCGTGTGAAATTTTAATTATTGACACGGCGTACTAGTCATGCACTATAACGGCGAGAGAGAGTGCTGTAATTATAACTGTCAGTTGTTTAAAAATCATTACTGATCTGATCTGTGTTTATGAAAGGAATGTCCATATGAAAGCAATGTTGGGGATGCATAAGAGGGGTGGTGAAACACCCAGAGATGTTTTAGATCGAGTCTCTGTCATGCAGGAAGAACCCATGGACACTGACCAGAGCAGCAACCTGTTCAGCTCCATCCAGTCAGAGATCGCTAAGTACCAGCTCCTGATTGAAGAGGAGAACCAGAAACTGAAGAGATACAAAGTAGGTCCTGATTCAGAGTGATGTTACAAAAGAATGGGATCGAGGATCATTTATGAATTGATTGGGTTGGGAACTCAAGTATTTGAATCGAGTGGAATTGATCAGAAAGATCTGGAATGGCGGCCTGAGAAGCACTGAAATTGAAGTTTTAAAAATCTATTAAATTCAGATTTTTAATGGTATTTAATTATGCCTATCCATTCATAAACTTAATAGCCCACTGATTATTGCAAACAATGTCAAGTAAAGATGCACAAGTTCACCTATTTTGAGACTTTCCAGAACAGCAAGGTTGAGCAGTCATTTCAATTAGCTGCTCTAGATTGATCTGTTTGTAATATTAAAGGGGAACTATGCAGTTTTTTTTAGCTTAATTTACCTTAACTGAATAGCTACGGAGTCATTGAAATGCTTCCCCCTAGCGCCTGTGAGCGGAAAAAAACACCCTTGCAACTTTGGGCCGGCGGGCCAACGGCCTCAGAAGCAGGAAGTCTTGCGGATTAGCGACATGACAAATTGCTTTACTGCATTACACATACACACCAGGCACCGGCTAGAACAAGGTAGCGATGGAGTTTCTCATACATTTGTCATGGCAGAGCCAGCAGAAAGAAGCAGAAAGCGAGTAAACTGTTGTCGGAGGAACAGGGAAAGAGGAAACGCAGGCTGACAGATTGAGAAGCGTCATAAAAGATGTACTCTGAAGCTGTAGGGGGAGCTCTGCAGAGAAACCTGCGAGCAAAAAGCGAGAAAACGGCAAAGAAATGGCCAAAACTGCATAGTTTCTCTTTAAGGCCTTACTATTTATTTACAAGCATTGATCCACAGACATGTAAAAGCTGTTAAATATTATGTTTTTGAATATTCTGTTAAGACTTACAGCATAGGCTACCCCTGGAACAAAGAATAAACATATATATTTTTATACATCAAAAATGACGATAGAGCTCAAAAGTTCAGCCCCCTTTCCGTGAGGGCTTACCGCCCGGAAGTACATTTTCCATTCATTTCTCCCATTGACGTCTGGATAAAATGTGTATATGAAGAGTTTTATACCAGGCCTTTGGCTGACCAGCTAGTGACCTGTAATCATAAAACGGTTCATGTCAAGCAAAAAACAAACAGAAAAACTAAAAGAAGGCAAAGGTACAAGACTGGATTCTTACTTCCAGATCGTAAGGGGTTTGTGACTGAGCTCTATAGGAACCGGAATCGATAAGCAGAATCTGAATTGGAACTGAAATCCAATGATACCCAACTCTATTAATTGATAGTTAGGCCATCAAATGTCATTATAACTTTGCATTTGAGGAGGGAAGAGGATGTATGATCTCTTTATAAGTAGTATTGTTTTAAATGTTATTCTAAGCCGTCATACTTTTCTTCAGATTGAAAACATCCGAAGGAAGCACAACTATTTGCCTTTCATTATGGAACTACTGAAGACACTGGCAGAGTATCAGCAGTTGATACCCTTGGTGGAAAAAGTAAGTATGGCAGGTCACAAACAGAATTCATTGCAGCTGTACTGAGTTGAGTGCCTTTTATGTCCTTTACACTAGAGGGCAGTATACCCACTCTCTTACTAGCATATCTGGTGTGGGATGGAGTGATCCTCACTGAGTAATTACAGTGCATAAAAATGCACTGTTCTGTTATCCAAAGTCTTTTTCTTCTTTTTCCCTCTAAATATGTTTCTTAGTTCTTCATAGAAACTTTGTAATGTCTTGAATGTCTTGAAAAGGACACTTGAGCAATGTATTTTTCATTTTTGTAAACTTTATACTTTTTGAGATTTTGACAAAAAAACAAGCTTATTTTTCCCATAGACTTTGCATTATCAATTTGACATGAAGGGACAATTAAACTGATTTGCACCTGTATCAACTGCCAGCTGCTCAACTAGGCTCCCACAAAGGGCGAATAAACTGATTTGCACCTGTATCAATTGCCATCTGCTCAACTAGGCCAACTCTGTCTCTTTGTCTCTTTACATTCTACAAGGATTTAAGGCACCTGGCTCTACCAGAAAACAAACCAGTGAATTAGAGCCTTTAGTGCAAGTAGCCCAATGCAAAGACGCACCTCCATTCATAGACACACCTATCATTGTCAATAGATGATCGATCGTCATCTCAAACAGTCAGATATTCTTCTTCAGAATCAGGCCCTGTTTAGACGACAACGATGCAACCGGTGATGTTTTTCTGCGTTTGACCCTGTCGTTTAGACGCAAACAGTAGTTTTATCTCCCCGCAAACAGAGTTTTTAAAAACTCCGGGCTGATTGTTTTTTTGGGAAAACTCTGTTTGCGTCTAAAGAGGTACAAACGGAGATTTATGTGACGAGGCGGAGATTTTTAGTCGGTTTAAAAGAGGAAGTCAGGGTTCCTACGCAGTATGGAAAACCTGGAAAAGTATGGAATTTGATTTTAGTATTTTCCAGGTCTGGATAAATATGGAAAAAAGAAACAAGGGTATGGAGTAATATTTGTGTTTCCAGACTTGCATTTGCAGTACTAATCACTTCACTCAGGTCATAATGAACCATTCCTACTGTTGTGTAGCTTAACTGTCAGTCCCCATCGTCAAGATACAACTAAAGATGACCCAGCTAAATGGACGAATATTAAGTGTCACTAATCACTTCACTCAGGTCATAATGAACCATGAAAATATCCGGCCACGTGTAAACATAGCCTCAGAATAGGTGAATAACAGATCCAAGACTTCATCACACTTTTTTTTTTTTTTTTTTACCTTGTGTAATTTTCTCCAATAAACATATTCATATACATAAATATAACATTTTCATTTTCAAGCCCAAAGTTGTTTACCACATCTGGTAACCCAATATTAAACACAAAGGGAAGAGAAAAAATAAAGAAAAGAACCCACATTCCCAACAATAATAAAACATGTGAACATTTTATTCACCATTTGGTGTATGTCTACTGCAATTTGCGCAACACTATTATCGCTTCCGTGTCGATACAAACATGCACTGTTCTTTCATGTGCGATTCACTACTTCCTCTAGACTTTGGCTGTCATGTTTGGGCTTGAATCGAAGCTCTGGATGTCTGCCATCTTGTGGTAGACAGTACAAATGAGATTTAACACCGTATTTGAATCTGTCGTTTTTAATCAGTGTCGCTCTTTGTCGCAACAGTTTGCTACTTTGGCGCTTATTAAGATTCAATAAACTAGATGTATCAACATCCATTAAAACTATCTGCCTACCAACATCCATTAAACTGTCTATCAATATCCATTAAACTATATGCCTATAAACTATCATTCATTAAACTTTTAACAACTTTTAAACTATCTACATTCAACTTTTATACTGTCTACTTTTAAACAACTTTCATTAAACTATGCAACTACCATGTCTATCCTAGCAACACCTTAGTACCCATCTCTGCATTATCTGTTTTAATTATACATTATATTTTACATCACTATTCTTGCATTTTCATGCACTGGTAATTCCTTTGGAATTATATTTCTAGTTAATAAATGATATGCAACTATGTGCTTTCAAGATGCTTTTAAAATCTTCCAGGAAGGAATTATCAATCAGTAGATCTCATTCCACAGTCTGTAACTTGTTTTGTTCTTTTCCCCAGGCGAAGGAAAAACAAAGTGCCAAAAAAATCCAAGAGGCAAAGTGATATCTTATCATCATTGTCACGTTGTTTGTGTGAGTGAACGTGTGTATGTGAATGTGTGTGCGTGTACGCATATGTCTTAAGAGAGTGGTTGAGTTAATAAGACCTTACTGGTTTACTCTCCCATTTCCTGTGAGCCACCCCCCCTTCCACAACCATCCACCCAACACTAGTACAGGGAGTAGGACAAGCACTCTGGACGGTCGCAGTCATTCTCACCTTAATGTTCATCCACCGCAAATGTATGCATGCCGGAAAGAAAGATAATAAACCTGTATTATTTTCATATGAACTCCATGTGTGTTTTCCCATGTCATGACTACACTACATAAATCACATCAGGTCCCTTACCACAGGTGCCCACCAAGCACCTAGATTATGAATGCAGACTGCATGGTGCTTGATTAATACACCTGTGGAAAGGGACCTGATGAAACCCATGAACCAGGAAGACTCTTTTTTGGTACCCTGACTAGAGCACTTGGTCTTGAAGGGACTGATATCTGTGTCACACATGAAAACCTCTAAAAAGGTCCACTTTCAGTTTCCTGATGATAAACTCTCTTGCTAAACTGAAATCCTGTACAGTTATCATCTAGAATCTAGAGGCTGACACAAACAGAGAGCAGTGCGACCGGTTCCCTCTCCGCAGATGTCGAGAGAGGAAGTGACGTGGGCGCACTGTGGTCAGACTGAGACATGCTCTGACGCGAGGCCCACGTCCACAAATGTGTTCATGCACGCACACACACACATTGACCTCCACACCTGCGTTGTAGTCACACATAACCCGTTCAGGGTTATTTTTAGAGTGGCTAGCCAAGTGTTCTGATCACTATCGTACTTTAGTACTGGAAGTATTGCTAGTATAGCTAAGTATTGATTACATTAATGGGATTCCAGTTGGATAAATAAAAATGTTCTGGTCCTGATCTGTGTTTTTAATTGTCAGTTGATGCACAGAAATGTATGTTATGTAGATCTATTTGTAATATTTTTTCTGTTTTTTCCTCTAAGTAAAGGAGTTTGAAAATGATCAATTTGAATGTTTTGAAAGAGTGTATGGCATTCCAAAGGAGATAAATGAATTGACTATCTGTATACAGCCCGGTATTCACATATTGGGTACCCGTTTTCCTTAGTGTTTTAGGTCCAATCTTTCGGTTTGGGAATGTGTCAACCTCTAACATGTTTATCATGAACGTAGAAGCTGTATCATGCCTACTAATCATATTGTTTCATCTGTGTGCACATGTGACATGCAACAATAGACAGTTATTGTCTCCTTTCAGTTTTCAATATGCTACCTACTCAACCACACTGGGTATTTTAATAGTGGCACTAGATGAAGGAGACAAGAGTTTCACAATATTTACTTGAAAAGAGTGCAGTGTCAGCCTGCTTTGCCAATTTTAACAATAGGGCATTTGTGAGACACATCAACAAACATGAATTCATACCTGAAGCCATTTGAAAGAGAAAAAAAAAGTCATCACCTCACTTTTTCCAGTCATTAATGTGGCCTGTGTAGTGTGGTGGTTTGCTGCCCAGATAAGGTGTACCAAAGCAGCATGAGAAGGCAACCACAGCCAACAGGATAATGCCACATACAACCATTTGTGAAAAAAAAAAACCTTTTTATTAAAACTATACTCAACAAAGGTCTTGTCCTATTTGCACCTTTTTCCAGTACACTGAAGTGTCAGGCACTGTGTTATGTACTCTTTATTTAATATTCTTGGTCTGCATTAGTGGACGAAGGCTACTTTTTTTTCATTCTCACATCTGTTGTATATCAGTTTAGTGGATATGAGCTTTGCCGGTGGACAGAAATAGTCAAACAGGGGAGGTGTCTGTTTATTGTCGCGCAGTGCGATGAGCTCATGCGTATGAAGCGAGTTGAAAATAAAGAAGAGCCGGAGCACCTGCGTGTTCTCAGCCTTTCACAGACATCATCGATGTCTGCTTGCATCTGACATTGAGCGTGTTCCAGTTTGTGTTCTGGACAAAGATGCGGTCAGCAAATGTGTTTAGGGGTAGCAAGAGAAGGACATGCACTCAACCCGTTTAAATTACAGTATTTCTGTTTCTTATCTGTCATGCATTAAAAGACATGTGGATTTATTGACTTCACTGGTGTTAATTGTGCTTGAACACTGTATGTATAACCTTTCCATCACACTGACTGTTTTGGTCATCATATGTGTGATTACAAATATTTCACACTTGCAGTCCATAACATGTGCAATTTCCCAGTAAAACTGTCATCGTCTGAAGCTCATCTAACCTTTGGGCAACCTGATCAGTTTGATTTATTTATGTCAGCTAAATGATGTAATAAAAACAGGCAAAATGCACATTTGCTCTGGCCTTTTTTTAGCCTGTGAGTTGCAAACTTGCAGCACAAACAGTTCTGTTTACAATTACAAATTTTTATTGATGGTAAAAATACAGTCAGGTCCAAACATAAAACTTCTTTCATCCAAAAAGTGCTCTGGCAGTCCAGCTGCCTCAGTAGGATCAGGAGGATTGTGGGGGAAACCATAAAAGGAACTCTCCTTGTGTCCTCTTAAGTGGCACTGGCAAGCAAGTATTTACCACTGACCCTGGTGAGTGTAAACTTGAACTCTGTTGATCTTGATCTAAATGTGAAACATTATGTAAAGAAAGTGGCCAAATGGTGCAATGGAAATAGCATACATCTATGTAGTTATGACAAGGCAACAGATAAAGCATACATACTTGGCTATAAAGCATACATACTTGGCTGTATTTACATCAACAAAGTCACCTTCAAAATCCTTCCATATTAAATAAATAAACGTATTATATCACAAAAACACATTTTGCAGGGCTGTTTGCTGGATTAAATGTTGTCTGGTCTCATGCCATAACTCAACTGATCACAGACCACATTCAACAGTGGCAAGAGGGGAAATGTCCTTTGAGAGCTCTTTCCCTCTCATAGCAAAACAGTCAACATCTCATTTTGGGAATGTTACCCCAAACAAAAAGTCCACCAGTTGCTGGTAAGTCTTTGCAGAACATCTTGTCAAATGCTCCCCAAAATTTGAAAAGTCCATTTAGCTACAGATGTCCTCTCTAGGTTTTGTTTGGATGTGCAAACATGGCTCCCTCTGCCTTGCTGCTGTTTGAAGGTCACTGTAGAGAGAGGAGAGGAGGAAGCGAGGATGGCAGTTGTTCTCCATCAAGCTGTACACTTTAGTCTGGGCAGCAAGGAAGCATGAGAGAGATGGGTTGTGTAGGGACTGTTCAATGGCATCTCTGGTGTAGAAGTCCAGGTTCACCTGAAAATCATACAGAAATATCGAATTGGCAAAATGCTTTGTTTGTTCTAGATGTTGTGGATAATGTGGACATAGGTGGCAGAGTTAAAACAGAGACTTTCTAATGAGGAGACACAACACTTACAAAATCCTTCATAGAAATGCATTGGGTTAGTTTGTTACACCAATATGGCAGTTGTCTACAAAAAAAGTTGACATGTGAATATATTATGCCAATCATGTGTTGTGATCTCGCCGCTGGAGCAAGGTTGGTGTTGTGAAGCCTTGCGCACGAGCATAAGTGCCCAAAAAGCGTTAAAATATGGCCGCCGAGTGGAGGGATTTGCCTAAAAGGACTTTGACTAAAACTCACCTCTTTCGGTGATTCACATTTGATGAACTGCTCATAGATGCTTCTGGCCCGAGATGGAAGTTTGTTGGGTGACTTAATCTGCATGAAGTCTTCACAGGCAAGCCAAAACTGTAAGTTCTCCTCACAAAACTCTGACTTCAAGAACACTTCGAAGGCGATTCTCCCATCTACATTGAAGGGGAAGAAGAAATCTTATCAGACCTAAGCAGACCTTTGTGAATAATCTCAAGCTGCACTCTGATCCAGTTCCATTTTAATGACGAGCATACTGTACCTCAAACTGAGGAAGTGCAATGTAAACACCTTGTACAAATGAGATAAGGAAAGATGATAATAACTGTATTACTCACATCGACTACTCAGCAGTTTGTCCAGTGACTGGGCCCATTGGTCCAACTCATCAGTTGTTGGCCTGAGCAATGGAAAAAAAAATACATGTGATAAGATACACACAAATGAATTGCATCATCCACTATGACTTGGCCATGCACTGTTAGACACATTTATAAGTTAAGGAATGTTAGAGTTAAGGTAATTCTACAAGGCACAATAACAAATGTGTAAATATGTTTTTGACTTACTTGTTCAATTTATTCCTTGGTGAAGTTGACTTCTTTAGTAAATGGCTTAATCGAGTCCTCCAGTTTCTCTTTCTGTTCGAATTAAATATATTAAAGGAATGAGTCTAAAACTGGACAGATCATTTCTGTTGTGTGTATAGTAAACCCTATCCACTGTGCAAACATTTTAACAAATACTCTAACATGTCATTAATTATGTTAAGCAATGTCAATTGCTGTTCATTTTCATATGGGATGGTATCATAACCTACATCAGTTATAGATTGAGTAGTTACTCAAGTAATTACGATTGATGAATAAGAAAACATTATATAACAAGTATTTAAAAGTCCATAAAACAAATCACTTACTTATTTGCATTTTTGTCCAAATGAATGTCGGAGCTGTTCATACACATTACACATGCCATCTCTCTCAAACACACATTGGTTTCTCTCATGGTTCAGAGGCTGCTCAGGCACTGTTGAAATCAAAGCATGATCTGCCTCGCTGTCATGACGGATATTTATTCACAGCCCTGCTACGTCGGCAAGGGTTGGTCAGGCCGCATGGGCCGGATCTGGCGTTCTGATTGGTTACTTTGTAAATGTTTCCCTTGATGTACTCTAATACCCACAGGCCCGTACTCACACACACACCCCCTCACACACACACGCACACATACAGAGAGAGAGAGAGAGAGAGAGAGAGAGAGAGAGAGAGAGTTAGGTACGAGGTAATCTGGCAGGATCTGGAACCGGTTATAACTGGCAGCGTTATTGTAATATTTTGTAAACTCACTGGCTCACATTTTACTGCGGACTGTAAATAGACTCAATCCCCATGTGTTAAATAAGAAAATTGAAAAATGCACTCTTCGGTGTACATTTCAAATAACCAGATTATGAATAAGTATTCAGTGTTGCCAGCATGAAAGACACCTATTTTTTTGTAAATAAAAATTACGTTTACTTTGATCAACTTAGCACACCCTAGACAAACACCTTGAGGGCTTTTAATGACACAATATCCGTTTCATGGATATAAGCAAATAGGAATGTTATCACTCATCAAATCAGTTTGAAGTTCCTCAAATGCATTTCAGTGTCTATTTTAACCCATCTCTGTCTAAATTTGGAAATGTTATGTGAATAATAGATAGATAGATAGATAGATAGATAGATTGATAGATAGATATACTTTATTGATCCCTAGGGGAAATGCATGAGTGGCATTCATAATCTGTCCTGACAGACGAACGTGATGCTTTAGGTCTTTCAATTTTGTGTGTTTGTATGTGTAAGGGTCCTGTCGTGTTTTGTTTTCCCTGTTTAGCGTTTTCCTTCATGGCTGCTCCTCTTGTTTACTTCCTGTGTCCTGTTCCATGTTCCTTTGTTTGTTTTGCCATGTGTTTCTGTTCCCTGTGCCTGTGTCTTTGCCCCTCACCTGATCTCGTTAGTCTGTTAGTTTAATTATGGTTTCCACCTGTCTCTTGTTTTACCTTGTTCATTGTCCACCTGTGCCCTGTTACCCCTGTGTATTTAAACCCTCTGTTTCCCCTCAGTCTTTGTCGGTTTGTCTTATTGTGTTGCACACGGTTTGTTCAAGGACTGAATAAAGAATCTTGTAATCCCAAGGTTGTGGTGCCTTGCGTTGCGGCTCGGCTCGGCTCGGCTTTACCGTGACAGTATGGTGGTATTTTTGTTCTCAGGTATAAGTGTATATATAGTGTATATATACTCTTTTGATCCCATGAGGGAAATTTGGTCTCTGCATTTATCCCAATCCGTGAATTAGTGAAACACACTGCACACAGTGAGGTGAAGCACACACTAATCCCGGCGCAGTGAGCTGCCTGCTACAGCAGCGCTCGGGGAGCAGTGAGGGGTTAGGTGCCTTGCTCAAGGGCACCAGCCGTGGCCTACTGGTCGGGGTTCGAACCGGCAACCCTCCGGTTCCAAGTCCGAAGCGCTAACCAGTAGGCCACGGCTGCCCATAAGTAAGTGGTAAGTTTGTGCACACTTTTAGACCTGAATGATATCTGTCTTTCTTTGCATGTAGGGGATGTAGCAGGTTTGACACTGGAAAATGTTGCCGTTTGCATAATGGACATGCAAATGTGGATTTGAATATACCTCATCGTTGGGGCAATAATGTTGGTGCAAGTATTTTCATATTGCAGTCAGTAAAGAGATCCTCTACTTTTCATGCAAACTTATTTTTATGTTCTTGGCCTGTTGATACTGGAGTAGAGGATGCATGACAAGAAGCCTCCAAATTATGCCAGTTAGAAAAAAAATCTCAAGCTCTCTCTGTGTTCCTCACACACTAAATGATCGCCAACGATGTGTTTACTTGCTCACACTCGCGGTGCCTTCAACACTACATCGATGAACAGTACGTTTTTGCAGTTGACTTGCACATTGCATTTTAGACAAACTTTAGACACACTTAATTTATAATGGCGTCAAACCATTTTGTGATGCAGTATAAGCCGCCATTGTCACTTTAAAAAATACAGTAAGAGTGGAATATTAAGGTAATTCATACAGTAATATCACATTTGTGTTCATATAGGCTACAGTATTTTTCATAAGGACATACATACATACATTAATGTTCTGACACTGCAAAACTTTATGTAGTGAACTGAAATAACACATTCACATTTTTAGTATTTATATGCATTTATAGAATATCTGTTGAAGCCTGTATCATATGAAGTCTAAAATAGCTTTATAAAATGTAATGCATTATATATTGTACTGATAACAGAAATAATGTATAGCATAGTATAGGTAACAGTAGCTAATTCAAAGAAAGAAAAACAGTCACTGACATCACCAGCCATTTCTTTTCATTTCCCATGCTAGATAGCTTCTCAAAGGTCTGCTATACATTTGTACAGATGGCTAATTGGACCCTTTCATTGACCTTTGCAAAACAGTATTCTTCTGCTTGCACAATAGCTTCTTGTTGCTACTTCCGGATTGCACTGAGAGCTTGTGACATACTGCTTTCCCCATTGCATTTTGCATGACAAAAGAACAAAGTACATTTACTGTTGCCCATGAAAGCACAATGTCACCAGGTCATTCGCTTTACTATGCATTATATAGATAAAGATGGAACAAAAAAGATGTTTGAAAAAAAATTAACCAACTCTTTCACATCTGCATTTTGACTCTCATTTTCATTTTCAAGACCAGGTAGAGGATTAGTTGACCCTGAACAAGTGAAGTGTCAAATAGAATGAGATAGTGTTCTTGCTGTGTTTGTTAGGGCAACCCTTGTCTAGGCTTTTCACAGTGCGTACCAGGCCTGAACATCAGTTTGACTACACAAAGCTGTAAAAATGTATTTCCCTGTCTGCACACAGTTGTCCCTTCTCGTTTTTTATCTCTTTGCACACAGACTTGTGTGACGCAGGGTAGTGTGCGCATTGACCTCTTGGCTGTGTTAAAAAGCAGTACTGTTTTCCTCATAGACACATGGTCTGTTATGTCCTTCTCATGCTATGTAAACAATGGTCTACCCTGAAGAAGATAACCACTTGAGTGAAGCCAAGTTTCCACTAAGAACACTGACTCTGATCCAGTAAATGTGCACAGTGCTCTGGTGATGGCTGTGGGGTTTCCCGTCAATGAGGCTTTGCCCTGCCCAGGGATTCCACAGTGACCTGACAGGACATTGAGTACATTGGCCCTCGTCCACCACATTAATCTCTGGCACAAGCTTTAAGTGAGACGAGGATAGACCTCCTAATTCAGTTAAAGAAATTCATGTCAGTGCTGGTCATTCTTTTGGGTTGTTATTGTCTTCATTGTCCATTGTCTGTCGTGCTGTGTTCATTAAGACTGGTTCTCATACTTTTCATGATGTCTTGTTCAGACAATATTTTCTAAACGTATCCTTTTTATGTTTTAAAGGTTTGGGTCTTTGTACGTCAGCAAAATGAATGATGGCTTCTGTACTTATACAGTCATTGTAGTCATTATCTTATAAACAACATGCATTCTTTCAAACTTTTCCCTTTCACGTGTTTCATACAGCCAATTGAAAAAATATACCATAACTAAATGTCTCCATTGCCAGATATAGCTTAGATGATGTGAAATATCAGTGAGCCCAATGTGAAACAGGGACATTGTTACCAGATACTGTTTAACATTCTGGATTGATAGTTATAGGAAGAAGAGAGGCTCCCCACAAACTTCCAGTTAATGAGTGTGTATGATTTATGAGAACTGAAACTGCTGAACAGAAACTTCAGAAATTCCCTCTTCACCAATTTATGGTTCTCTCATCGAAAATGAAAACCAAAAAAAGTTAATTGTATTATACATTACATTATCTTTATACTTTACACAAGAGAGTAAATAGCAGTAGTAAAGAGAAGAATGTTTGAGGTGCCCTGTCATTCCTAAGGGAGGTGTGGAGAAGTGACTTGATTTTCCATTCATCTCTTCACATGGTGTAGTCAGTGACACAGAGATGTCTCAAATGTCAGTTTCCTCTTTTCAAAACACAGTGGAAATTTCAAAAAAGCTCTTTGAAATTAATCATGTTTGTTGTGACAAACTGACCATGAAATTCCCCAAGAACCACCCCCTCCACGAAGCATCAGTGGTAATTGATGAATAAGCATATGTTTCAAAATAAATTAATCTTTATTTATAATTACATCTCATACACAGAAACACAGCAAAAGTCAGCATCCAACCAGTGGCTGTGGGTAATAAATAGCGCTACATTCATGTACAGGGTGGAATCTTGACACTAAATCTTGCCACCAAATCAGCACTTTCCATTCATATTTGGCAGTAAAATTGATTGAAAAATGTCCACCTCAGTTTTAAATATTATGACACTTTAGTGTCTAATCATTAAAGTATGTGCATGTAAGCCAAACAAAATACTTCAAACTCTGACATCAGTGAAGCACATTCTACTGTCACTAACTCAGATCACTCCATCAGGTCATAGTGCTCCTCCTTGGGGAAGAAGGACAACAGTGTTTATAAAATGGCTGTTTTTTTTTTTTAGTATTTTTTAAAAAAATGATAGAGGGTAATAATGAATAGTCATGGTTGCAGGCATGTTTTCTCTCCTGGTGGCTGTGACCGCTCCGATTAGCTGATTACAGTAGCTGCCATGTGCTGTGGCTTTGCAAACCACCGGATGGGCTGCAGAAATGTTCCTCGTCATTATCAGAGGCAACAGGAAACACCTCTGCAAGAAGGGACGACTCGACCACATGCTCCAGGCCTTCCAGGCTGCAGTCGCACTCGACTGCAGGGCTGACAGCCCTCGAGTGACCGGTTCTCCCAGACTGAAACTGTCTCAGCCACCAACCATCAGCTCTGGACCTGCTCAGGGGCTGTCAGCAGCTCTTGCATCCCCATCCCAGCCTCCTTGGTTTCCCTGTCGAGGATCCTGTAGATGTGGCTGTGGTTTAGGGATGGCCCATCAGGATGGTAGTGGTGTGGATCTGTCTGTTTTTTTAAAGGGGTATTGCTCTGTCTTGTTTTTCAGCAGCAACCATCTGGGTTTCTTGGAAACCCAATGTCCAGTTCTTTTGTTTTTCTGTCGGTGTCGTTTTCTTTCGGCGGGGGGTTCGGAGGGCAGGAAGTGGGGTAGTACTCCTCAGCCTTTGACAGCATCAGTAGCAAGGTTTTCCAGTAAGGTTCTGTACATATCCGACCTCAGGAATCTGGGGTAGGAATCCCGCTCCATCAATCCATACACTATCCTTTGAGCTTCGTCAAAACAATGTATTGTGGGGCTCTTCACGTTCCTTTTGATCTCCTCTCGGGTGTGGTAATCAATATTTATCTGAATGACAAAAAGAAATACATAAACACATTGAGGACACCCCATCTTGTGTCATGTGTGACCTGGAGTCATGTTAGCATGGTGCTGCCATTTGTTAGCTTAATCTTAAGGTATATGCCTGATATGAGTGCAGTGACTGCAGTCCTCTTAGATACCTCTTTAGGAGATTCAGCCTTCACAAACTGTTCGTAGATCTTCTTGGCTTTTGAGCTCATCCTGAAGGAAGATTTGATTTTCTTGTACTCCTCACATGTGAGCCAGAATTCAATGTTCTCGTCGCTAAATTCCGACTTCAGATAGGTTCGGAACGTTGCTAGGCCATCTGTTGAAAACCCATGAAACAAAATAGGTTAGGTGTTAAGTGCTACATTAAAAACTACTAACGATTAGGATTTTTGTGTCACACAGCCTTTTTTGTTTGCCTCACTTTGCAGCTACTACTAGCAGTAGCATGTTTAGGGACTGATGCCTTGAGAAAGAAGTTAGACTCACATTTAGAATCAAGCAGTCGCTCAAGAGACTGGGACCATTGTTGTGTATCCTCTAAAGTTAGCCTCCTATTGAGAGGGAAAAAATTTCTTTGATTACACGGATATAATTAGTTTAAGGGCAAATGACATTTATGTGTTAAGCTCAGAGTCGAAAAAGCACTGAGAATGTGTCTGTCTAAAAGTAAACCAAGGGTCTTGTTGGACCAAGCTATTTCTTTTACATTGTGTCCTTGTGCCATTTGAGGTAACCCATTTAATTTGGGAATGTTTGAACTGTGAATAGAGCATCTCTCACACTTGACATAGAATATTTGAATGAATTTTAATGCCACCATAAGATACATCCTGGGCACAGTCCCACATATACTTATCCTCTTTGTGGTGGCGTGACAACAGGCCACGGATGGAAAACAAGAACTAAGTTAATTTTGACACTCACGTCTCTGGGGTCGAAGAGTGGGAGAACATACACTGGAGACGGCACATGAAGTTCTTTCCACTGTTGGGATGAAATGGACAGTCATGCTCTGTCTAAGACAAACATTTTTTTTTACACATTCAAAGGAATCCCATTCTCACTGAGTTCATCCATCCCATTAACTCTAAAACCTCTCATCCATGATACACCTACAGTATATATGTCAGCATCTTGTATGGTATATGTAATGGCACATAGAGCTAGCACTAGAAAGTAGGTTACTTATTAAACAGCAAGAGGAATTAAACAACAGATGGAAATTAATTATTCGTAAAAACACTTACATGTTTTTGTTTCTCTTGCGGTCGTCTCTCTCCATGTTAAAAAGCGATGTCAGTGGTTCAGTGATTAAGCTTGGCATGTTAAGAGGAGGAGGGCTTGTGCGGTTAAATCCACCAGCGCATGGTCCTGACTGAAGTCATACTGTGCCCCTGTTGTTGGTGTACAGGTCTGTCGTCTGCCTTCCGCTCCCCTTTTATATCCAGTACCACAGTAGCTAGTGGCTGGTAATGAACATCACTTACTGGTGCTTGACGATCCGCAGCAAAAAGAGGAAGTCTCTCTCTCTCTTTCTCTCTGTGTCTGTCTCTCTCTCTCTGTCTCTATCTCTCTCTTTCTCTCCCTCCCTCTCTCTCTCACACACTTTGTTTTTTTTCTGACGGAAGCCACATAGGGACGCCCTGGTCTGACGCTAATGCTCACATTGAGGATGCTCCATATTTCTTCCATGCTTTGGAGAGGACGTAAGCCATCACACCACAAATAACAACAAGAAACATGGGCCCTTTGTTCAAGTTGCCATTCAATTATTTGGCTTCCATCTTTTGTAAAGCATTACTTTTGAAAGTACCATTATTTACTTTACCTATTTACTTTACCATTATTTGACTCTACTATTGCACAGGATTACATACTAACCTGAAAAGCTCATTACTTTACATTTTTGTCCAGTGCATGTGCTGTTATTACATGTGATCTCTCTGCTGTACGGCAGAGTGAGTATTTCTCACACCGGGGGTGTAATCTCCTGTCAGTCATGCCATGTCAGATCTGAGGCCAACCTGTTCTTTCCAAACTTGCCCAAAGATGGCCACATGCATTCAACCATTAGCAATGGACACTCATTACTTCCACATATAGACAGCTCACATTTTCAGGGGAACATCAAGAGCTGGAGACAGAAGGGGGGGAAAACACAACACTAGCCAATCCCATCACTGCTTTCTCTCTCTCTCCTTCTCTCTGAGTAATTCTGAGTTTCAGACAGAGAAGCTGAAGTTGTACACTCTGGGCTTGTTCATTTCCCCCTTTGTTTGCCATGGCAACACTTGCGGTTTAGGGAAAACATGAGCAGGCTGTGTGTGGCTGATGGATCAGCTGGTTGTTGGTGTGTGCCATGCCATGACCTGGGCCGTTTGCGAAGAGGCCAACCTCCGTCACCAAAGAGGGATCCTGCCGCGTGTGTTCCATCAGCCAGTTTGCACCCATGACGTTTGTCAACCACGCTTGAGAAACTGACCAGGACGCATCAGACACACAGTTCCTGTGCGTATTCACACCTACTGTAACAATCAGCTCTTAATCAGACTGAGTATGCCTTCTACCCTTATGGCTGGGACAGAGACAATCTGAGCTCACAGTAGAGCAATGGGCCCTCTGACGTGTCATCCTATCACCAGAATTCTGGAAATGTATACATGCAATCTATCTCTTCAAAAAATGTTAGGGGAACAGTGATGTGGAGATTGTGGCCATGGAGGGGTTCCACATGGTGCCTTTGATATTAAATAAAAATAATTCTTGAATCATATGAAATCAATGAGTGATGGTGGCTCACCTCATGGTTGAGTAATCCATCACACACTTACTATATGTGAAGATGGAGATATAGATTTATTATAACCCATAACATTAGTCAGCATTACTCAACACAACTATGATGACGGGAAAACACACAAAACAGTATACCCGATCATTTTCATTTTAAGCAAGCTGTTTATTTCATGGTTAACACAATAAACTCACAGCTCCTTCTGTTTAGGAAGCATTTTTTGCAGTAATGAAGGGAAAGCATAAACGTCACAGAAGCCGTGAAAACTAATGCTTGTGCCATGGCTTTCCTAACAAGGAGGTACATTCAGAGAGATTATACACGCCTTACTGCCCTGATGACATTAAATCTGTGGGTGGAATTTTGGGTCAGTCTGAAATTTATTTTTAGATCCTTAAGATTGCCTTTTAAAGGCTCCTCACTCACAAGAGGAAGCCACTTTTGCTGAAAAGGGTCGAAGGTTGATGCAGCCAATTGTCCCCTTTCATGACGGCATGGTCCCCACCAACGTGATGGGCTCAACATCAATTAGTGGCATCAGTCATGTGACTAAAATATATACAAGCCATGTCATTTGAACTTGATTTTGAAAGTATCACAAGACTTTTTTAAAAATGGCACTTGCACATTTTGGCCATTTGTAAATGGCTGACACACATAAAGGTCTAAGGATTTATTTTGGCAACTTAAGCTAATAAGTAAAATTGTAACTCATTCTAAGCGCATAGCTAAATTAAAATGTGAATCTCTGAGGAACCAGTAACAAAAAAATACAGTTATGTCACCAAACAATGTCAGGCCTTTGTGTAACATCGCTCCTAGGTGTGTATACCGGAAAGCCAAGCATTTCGCATTGCGTTGGAGGGCCAAGCATGATGTCATAACTGTTCCATCTATAGCCGAGATCTGTGATAAGGCCCCGACTTGTGCACTGCAGATGGCCATTTTGCTTTCTGTACCGCCTAGTCATTTCCTCAGGCCCCCCGTGTGTGTCAGCAACCAAACTTCCTTCCTCATACATTCTGCTCGCTGCTGTCTGGAAGCTCTGCAGTGAGTGGTGAAGCCCTCTCAGTTATTGACATTTACTGGATGATGTGAGATGAGGTACAGTAGGTCCTCCTGCCCTCAGACGCCCACAGGCACTGGAGTGCAGGAAGCGTGGCCAGGAATCGCTCTCCATCAGTCTGAATACGTGCGCTGCGGCCTCATCAAAACACCATGGGCTGGCCTCGGCCATCGACCTTTTGACCTTGTCCCGAGTGCACTGATCAACGTTGACCTGTGGGTGAAATCCAGAATTGATTATTGAGATTAAGCCTCTTTAGGCAGCCATTAGGCAGGAACGGATTACATATCAAATAATTTAATATTTTTATGTTAAAAAACAAATTTATTTATTTATAATTAATAATTTATTTAAAATTATTTATTAAAAAAAAGCATGTTATCATTAAATGATACTTATTGAATATAAGCATGCCAAAAACAGAAATGTCATCCTTGATTGTTGTGGAATTATTTTGCTTGTGGTATGGTGACAATTAAATTATAGCTATTTATTTGTAATTTCTTTCTTACACAGAATATAACCCATTTTGCACTGTAACATCCCGTCATCCCTTGATCAGATTAAATTAGACTTTGACTTAAATTAGATTTAATTAATTTCATGGCTGTTCATTTTATCCCTTTCTGATGCCATTTAGTCTCTAGTAATTCCCACAGAGTGAGGGAGGAGCTCCTTCCTCCCTTGCTCCTGTCCTGACCTCTTTCACTGCCGTTGGATGGAGGAACTCTTGGTAGATCTCTGTGGCCCTCAGGAAACGGCAGGCCGGTGGCGTGAAGTCTCGGTAGTCTCTACACGCCAGCCAAAAGTCAATGTTTTCCTCACTGAACTCAGACTGGAGGAATTCCCTGAAGGTTACAAGGTAGTCTGTTGTGAGAGAGATGATAGGTGTGTACCGGTGATGGTTAACATTGAGAGAGAGAGAAATGGACATTAAATTGTTTGTTCTATTGAACTATTCACTCACATCTGTTCTTCAACAGCTCTCCCAGAGACGCTGTGTTGCCACATTGAACCTTAGACCTATCACAGTAAAAGAAATTGAATAACAGTGAAATGGAAAGTTCTGACACTGGTTAATGAACTGAGTTCCGGCCCCTATGTAACAAGAGGACACATGAGTATTGTGTCTACTGGTGCTACTGGTAGCTACTCACCTGTAATCATCACATGGTGAATTTTCTGCAATTTTACGCACCAGGATGCATCTAATATTGTTTTTCTGTCCCTTTCTGCTTAGGAGACCACTGAGCCTGTAGTGTAGAACAGCAAAAGGTCAGTCCATTCTCACATTCAACTGCAACCGACATGATTTTGGGGAGTTACCCTGTATGGGAAGTTTTCTGGGTGCCCACAAAAGTTAATGCGGAACACTGATCTTACCACCGCCAACACACAAATGGAAATTAAACGCTTGATTTACAGGTCCCTTTTTCCATTATGCTTTTGATTCAATGCAGAATAACTTACTGACATTTTTCTCCATCTCTTATCCTGTCTTCCTTATTATTATTACCTTATGTATCATATTAAAGAGAGCAGAGGATATATTCATACAATACATAACCAAATTCAACTTCATCTGCCTAGTTTTCTATCCCCGTTATTGTCTCATTGTACAAATCTCTGTTATGCTCCAAACTTTGACTCCCACATTGTTCTCCCTAAAACAGCAATCTTACTTTCTTGGCTTCCGTCCACTGGGGATGAGGTCCTTGAATTCATATATTCGCATCTTTGAAAACAGTAGTTTGGGCATTTTTTGGCACAGCTGTTTTGTCTTCGGTAGATCAGCTCTGAATGATTTCTATGCATTGCATTGTATTACACGTATTTCACATCTCGGCTAACTGACGTTTGAGGCATGTTTCTGCAGGTTTGTGGATACCAGTGGTACCACTCTGTCACAACCAAGCAAATGACTCATTCGGCGCAAAACATTTGCTGTTGCATTTGCCTTGTTCTGATAGTTTTACAATCTATTTAAAGTATTACTTTTAAGGTTCATTTAGTTTTGAAAGCAATCATTTGCAAAAAAACAATGTACACATGGAAATAAAGAATGTAAGGAAAATACATGTCTGTCAGAAAAATAGGATTTTGGTGTGGAAAAAAATCAGCGCAGCCACTGACTCATAGCAACGTGGAAGTGCAGCTATACATAAACCATTCTTTTTTCAGAGGACGGTTTTAGATGGTGTGTAAGATCTTTATGTACATTACAATTATGTCTTTAAATAAACAGTTGTGTGTTTCAATATCACTGAAGAACATCTGGTACTTTGGTTGATTTGTTTGAGATCACTCCTCTAATTTTCAATGAACTTGAATAGGGTCAATAATTGCTCAGACAGCTCATGGTTCACTGTTTGGATAACACAAGTGACTCTCAAAGACACACTTTCCTTGTTGGTTTATGTGTGGCTGATTTCCCCGTGTGTTCACATGTATGTAGCTTAAATATCAGATGTGCCAAAAAAGCATATATCTGTGGTGGAACTATGTAAGTTATGTCTTGATTGGCACAAGCTGGATGGTATGTCAGAATTGTGTGGAATGCTATTTGTGATGAGTGTACCCAGACAATTATTACCCCACTCTCACTGAGTCACGAGGAGTGGCAGTTTCATAGCGTTCTATCAACAAACTCAGCACATGTCCCTCCCATATCTTTCCGGTGGCTGGTCGTGATGAGTAAATGCGGCTCAATTTTCTATCAGGTTTACCTTGCTTTATTCACAGTACATTTAAAGTTAGCATTATGTGCCGCTGTTATCACTGAGCTGATGTTTTTGGAGTCAAGTGCTGTTTTAGGATAATTCCTACTTGTCAGTTTGCCTGCACAAGTGCCAGACACACAAGATCACTTAAAGAGATATAGTGGAGGATAATGACCGTAAATCCATCACCGTGGTTTCATACTATTCCCACGGTTGATAGTATTATAATAAGTCATGATATTGAAGAAGGAAGATGACAGGTCAGAGTTTGTGCTTGCTATTAGACAGTGTGGACCTTTGCCACCAGGTGGCAACCGGTAGTGACTATTTGGACTGTGCTGTATCTTTTAAATGATGTGCCTTTTTTAATCAGAAGGAAGTTTGTAAAGCATTTTGTACATTTTCAGTAATACTGGATAATGGTGACTGATATAATTTCAGTGGATTATAAAAAAAAGTATAAACACATAGACATAAACATCAATCAAGTGATATGTCCAAGGTTTTTCTAGGACATATACTGTACTTACCAAAACATTTAGACAGATTCACTGGGCAACCAGTAAGCATTAAACCCACAACATATGCAAATATCAATGTCAGGCAAGAGGCTTATGTAGCCTATATTCTCCTGAAAACAATTACATACAGATGATAAATGTGGAAGAAACATGTTAGAATAAATTTGACAAAACAACAAAATGAGTATTTGTTTCACCATGCTATCTTGACAGACCTTTTTACCATGCACACATTTATGTATAAAGCAACTTTGGCTATTAGTGATTCCATGTGAGAGATTAATTTGAATTGTAAGGTCGTCACCACCAACTGGTAAGAACCCCTCTATCCAAACTTTGGAAATCCAGCACACAATCTGCAAACACAAGAAATAGCCCTGAAATCCTGAAAAATCTTTATTAGAGCATGTGCTCTCTCCTTTTTGTTCCCCCTATGGCTATAATCTTGCATCCCTGGATTGCAGCCAGAGTGCAAATCACCTCATACAGTCGGTAGAGGGTGTACATGCTGGCCACAATCAGAACCACGCCGACCACCAGCATGATGACATGGACAGTCATCAGGAAATCGCTGTAGGCTCCGCTGGGTGGGACTGTCCACAAGTACACCCATCCCCTGTGCCGGTTGTTGTGGACAATGTCTGGCCCATTTTCAAGGACCACCCAGTGGGTCACAACACTTTGGTTGATTGGTTTGTATATAGGGAGAGCTCCATTCTCTGTGGAGGCATGGTAGTGATGAGGTGAGCTTGTTGCTGGCGTCTCAGGCAGAGGGGCAATTGAGGGGGTTGTATGTGCCGTAGCTGTCAACCTGGGACGTCGTGAAGTCAACCTGGGAAGAATCATTGTTGGAGCTGTGGTTAGTGTTGTAGTCATGCTGGTCTCTGTCGTTTCCTCTGTGATTGGTGTTGTTGTAGTCATGCTGGTCTCTGTCGTTTGCTTGGTGATTGGTGTTGTTGTAGTCATGCTGGTCTCTGTCGTTTGCTCGGTGATTGGTGTTGTTGTAGTCATGCTGGTCTCTGTCGTTTGGTCGGTGGTTGGTGGGACCACTGTGGTCATGACTTTAGTAGCTGGCTGACATAAAAGATAACTCCTCAGAGACCTCAGAGTGACATTGTAAAGGTGGAAAGGTTTCAGACATGCTACCTGTTCTTTGTCTTTCACCGTCCCTGGGTTATTTCTGATCCATGTTGCCAAACCCATGATACTACATGAACAGTTCCATGGGTTGTCAGCTAGTGTAACGCTTTGGGGTGTGTGAGTAAAATTCCAAATGGTAAACACATCTCCAGGAAGAGTCTGGAGCTGGTTTTCATGTAACGCAATTGCCTCAATTTCTCCCAAGTTATGAAAGATTCCTTCAGGGAGAGACATAAGTCTGTTGCCATTTAGGAAAAGTGTTTTAAGTTTGGGGAGACGACTGAAATGCTGAGGATGTAAGCTCTGGAGTGCATTTGATTTCAAAGACAGCTTTACCAGATTTGGATTGCAGCAAAAGAGGTCCTCAGGTAGAGAGTTCAACTTCTCATTCAAGTGGAAATTAAGGTGTAATAGCCCTGTCATGTTGGCAAACAGGTTCCATGGGACAGTGGTGAGTAAGGTACCATACAGATACAGTTCCGTAAGCTTTGGCATGTGGCCCACTAGTCGTTCCGGTAGGATATCAAGGGGGTTACTGTACAGAGTTAACTTGGTCAGGTGATGGAGGTGGTACAGACTCTCTTCTGGAAGGGTCTGAAGCTTATTTCCAGACAGAGTCAGCGTCTGCAGGTATGGCATGTGCCAGAGGAGCTGAGACGGGATGCTGCTGATCTGATTGCTGTGGAGCTTGAGCTCCAGGAGGTTGTTAAGGTGATCAAACTCATTGGGGTGAATTGACTTCAGCTGGTTACTGTAAAGAATTAGATACTGGAGGTACGGGAGGGAATGGAACAAGTTGGGAGGCAACTGCGCAAGTGAGTTCCTCCCCAGGTTTAAGAAGCGCAGCTTGTGGAGGTTCTGGAAGGCATTGCTCTCCAGCGCAGCGATGTTGTTCTTGCTCATGTCCAGCTCAGTCAGGTTCCCAAGGCCCTCGAAAAGTTCAGCGGGAACTGCCGTGATCTGATTTCCATCCAGGTGCAGTTGCTCGAGCGCAGATAAGCTCCGGAACACCCCTGACGGGAAGCTGGAGAGATGGTTTGATGACAGCTTGATAGACAGAAGCTGTGGAGCCATGTTAAAGACCTCTGGCTCTATGGTGTCCAGAGTGCTGTCAGTGATGCTCAGCCGGAGGAGAAGAGTGAGAGGCTGAAGAACTCGATTCCTGAGGACCTGGAGATTTGTTCCCTGCAGTATTAGCAGGTAGGTATGGATCGACATAGAGCTGGGTATATCCATTATATCCCCTCTGCAGTTAACTGCTCCTTGTGCATTACATGAACATCTAGCAGGGCAGGGGTGCACAGAGGGAAGTCCCAACATGAATAGCACAACAACCAGGAAACTCATGATGCAAAGCTGAAGAGCATAGGACACAAAGTGAATATGTTTTTTATTATTATTATTATTATTATTATTATTATTATTATTATTATTATTATTATTATTCATGAACCC
Source organism: Alosa alosa (assembly GCF_017589495.1). NCBI lineage: Eukaryota > Metazoa > Chordata > Actinopteri > Clupeiformes > Clupeidae > Alosa > Alosa alosa. Next base: position 18,496,342 of record NC_063197.1, on the reverse strand, counting down.
TAACAGGAGAAATTACAAAACTCTTTTAGCATATAGCATTTTATCAGAAAATGGTTTAAAGAAAATTATAATTTTCCGCATTGAATTTGATAAAATGTAGGAAATAAATAGTTCTGTTTCTCAGAATTACATTGTAATAATTATTTCATAATATCTAACCAGCATAATTGTGAACTTGTCACAACTGATATTACTATGATTGTACTCACCTTCTCAGCACAGCACACCAGAAACATTTACTTGGTTGGGCGATTGCCATTTGGTTTTGTATGAGAGGCTTCAGGAGGATGAAGAGTAACTCCCATGCTTATTGGCTGTTTATCAAGTTTCTAAACTTTAACCACAGGCAAGCCTGCATCCGGTCTGATGGACAGCCATGACTGGTGAGTTGTAGACATCACCCAACTGTTCAACTGGGGGAAGGGGGATATAATCCTACTTGCCTCTATATGAAGCTGTGACCCATCTCACATTCTTGTGGATTTATATGTACAGTACTATGATAATAATAATCCAAGAAGATTCTAGATCATTAGATGATCTCTCTGACATGTACAGGACTGCATTACCAGTCTCTATTATTAAATGGATTTCACTGTCTTTACCCCCATCCCTCCTAAGCAGAAAGCCTGTTCATGTAAGATAGTGGATTGTCTTCACAATGCCAAAACCAAAGGCTGACTATTTCAGAACAATGGGTCAACAGTATTCTATATAAATACACTATATTAACATAACATAATAAACAATGCATACAGTTTTTTGTATGCATTGCTTGAGAATGTGTGAGATCCTTACTGATATCATATTTTCTAAGAAAAGTTATGTGACATATCTTTTTGGCTCCATTCTTTACTTGATTTGAATTCTAATTTGAATCCTATTTTAATTAATCTTCTATGTCCTGCGACAACTTGGCTGACCTTTCAGTTATACTGTACAAATGATGGACTCTATTGCACCTTTGAAAACCAAATCTCTTTCAGGTAAAACTAAAGCACCTTGGCAGAAAAAATTAAAGCGCTAAAAAGATCCAGCAGCAAATCTGAATGTAAGTGGCGTAAAACCAAATTGCAGACAGACCTCAATAACTATAAGGACCTGTTGATTAAATATAACAAAGAAATTAAAATATCCCGATAGCAGTATTTTTCCCAGATTATTGCTGAAATACTGTTTAATACTATTGATAAACTTATCAATTCCCCTAGAACAATATACCTGCTGAGCTCCACACGTGAGAAGTGTAATGAATTTGCAGCCTACTTCAATGATAAAATCTCAACTATTAGGAGTAATATTGCTACTTCCTCCACTGATGGACATAACCACCCCTTCTTCAGTCAGCTATTTAGGTCTGCTACCCACGCCTTCTCTGTTTTCTCTGATTACCAGAATGAGCTAGATGAAGTAGTTCAGCAACATGCGCTCTTGATCCAGTGCCTAAGTTGTTTAAAAAGGTATTCAGCTGTTTGGCTGCTGATGTCCTAGACATTGTTAATACCTCCTTACTGTCTGGAATCTTTCCCACCTGCCTCAACAAAGCCATTGCTGAAGAAAAACAATCTTGATCCTGTCATATGTGAAAGTTATAGACCAATTTCAAATATACCGTTCCTAGGTAAATGGGAAAAAGTTGCTCAGAAACAACTGCAGGTGTATCTGTCTCATAACAACTTGTTTAATGTTTGGTTTTAGAATGAACCACAGCACTAAAACAGCTCTGGTCAGAGTTGTGAATTATCTTAAAATTGCCACAGACAACCGCAAAGTGTATATCTTGGTACTTCTCAGTGCAGCCTTTGACACTATCGACCATTCAATTCTTCTTTATCGCCTAGAACACTTGGTAGGACTTAGAGGCACAGTTCTACATTGACTTTCCTCCTATTTTACTGGAATATCACTTTCTGCCTCTATTGGCCATTTTACTTCTGATGTAGTTGACATTTTATATGGGGTACCTCAGGGGTCAATTCTTGGTCCTCTGCTTTTCAATCTGCACATGCTCCCACTTGGACCTATCATTCAGCAGTACAATATTATCAGAAATGTAGGCGTGATCTTAGATCTTATACTTTCAGAAACACATATCAAATATGTCTAAGACTGTGTTTTATCATCTTAGAAATATATCTAGATAAAGATATTAGATGTGTTTTAACTCAAGCAGACTCTGAACAGCTGGTTTATGCTTTTATATCTAGTCGATTAGACTATTGTAACACACTTTTTGCTGGACTGACAAAACAGACCCTAAACAAACTCCAGCTTATCCAAAATGCCGCAGCAAGACTAACCAGAACACATTAGTGTTCTGTATTAAAATCACTCCATTGGTTCCCAGTAAAGCAAAGAATGAATTTTAAAATACTTCTGATTATTTTTAAATCATTGATGGGCGTAGCTCCCTCTTACATTTCTGACATGCACATTGCAGATCCCTAAGATCCTCGGGTAAAGGGCTCTTTACAATACCCAGAATTAACTCAAATTCAGCACATGGTTAGTCACTATATGCTCCCACTCTCTGGAATTCCCTGCCTCCTAAACTAAGGACTGCTCCGACAGTGAATTCTTTTAAAATCAGACTAAAAACATTTATGCTCACAAGCTTTTAATTAGGCTTTTAAGGCTATTTAAGTAATTTAATTATTTATTTGACTTTTTATGATTAATTATTATTGATTATTTAATTATTTTCTATTATTTTTATTTTTTATATTCACTTGTTATTGTATGTATTTTAAGTTCTATCTTTTTATGTGTATCTATTTTATCTTTGTTGATTGGTCATGTCATGTTTGTTGTGTTATTCTTTCTTTCTTTTGGAGAACATTGAGTCTGTGCTTGTCACATGAAATATGCTATATAAATAAAGTTGACTTGATTTGACTTGAGATTTTTATGATAATGCTGTTGTATGAATTGAGGATGACGATCCTGTGGTGATGGTGGTTTTGTTCCAAGACAGCCCCAAGACAGTGCAGGGTTCAGTACTGTATGACCACAAGAGGGAGACATTCTAAACAAGTTCAGTTCAGGAACAGTTGTGTAGGCTACCAACTTAAGGTGTTGTGACATCATCAAGGATAATACTTCAGTGAAAAGGTGGTTCATGATCATTTTCACTATTTCAGGTGTTTAGGTGTAAGTCATAAGGTCCAACAACCAATCTCAATCATTGAGCAAAATAATAGCATACAAGTTTGAATATTCATCATGTTATTTTATTATTCTATTAACAAATGAATGGTATACGTACACCTACATGAATAACAACTTAGGACAACTAAGTGTTATAAGTGTTGTTACACTAGGTGTTAACGCTCATTAGTTTTGAGGGTTGAATCAATGTAATATATTTATTAACTTTCTTTAGGCATTTCCTTGGATCCATGTAAATTGGGTGATGGATGAGATGTAAAATGTGTTTCAACTTGTAAAGCCATGAGTCATGATTGCACTGCTTTTGTGAAGGGATATCTACCAAGATGAATCTATGTATGTGTTCATGATCTCCCAAGCAGGCTGTTTGTAGTTCCACCTAGTTCTGTTGAAGCCATTTCTCCTGAGGAAGTAAGTTTCCTGTCATGCTGTCCATTGGTCCTCTGGCTTGGTGATCAAACACAGTACTTCCAGAAACAGGCTGTAAGAAAGATAGTATCATTTAGTATTATTATATCATTTCCTATTACCGGTGTCCATATTTGAACACACACACTGAACACTGACCTTCTTCTCTTTTGCTATGTTCTTTTCCATCAGCCCTTGAGATAATCTGCCTCTGCAGCTGTAAAGTCATGTTTGAGAAAATCACAAAGTTTAACCCAGATAGATAGATAGATAGATAGATAGATAGATAGATAGATAGATAGATAGATAGATTTATCATAGTTTTATCACAGATTATCAAATCCCCAGGGGAAATTCAAGTTTCCCATATACAGTAGAGGTGAACCCCATATACAGTAGAGGTGAATCTTAGCAACATGCTTCATTCTAGCACAACAAGAACCAGTAGCTCAAGCTTTCTGCTCAATGACTTGTCTGTCTCCCCCAAAAGTCATTGTTAAAGCATAGCCTTTATAGCCATGATGCCTCTAGTCAGGAAGCATAGTTAGGGGGACTGCATCCTAATTTGAAGGCTTAGCAGTGTTCATTGCACACATTGGTAAATGATTCAACAGTCTGTCCACACATTTTTCAAATAAGGAAGCATAAATTACTTTCATTGATGAAATTATACATTATTAATGACATTAACACATTTTTGTTTGAGCTTCAGGGATTTGATATCTCATTCAATAATTTGCAGAGTGAAAAGTAAGTTACCTTCTCTAGATCCTCTTCTATGCCCAACAGTTCAAATTCTGTTGGAATTTTAAACCATGCACAATTATGTATGTACAAAACAGAATGTTGTAATATGTCCAGTTTGTGATCTGTGAACAGTTAATTTACTGAGGTCAAATTTAATCTTACCCAAAGCATTTTTGTCAATTGGCTCCAAGGTTTTCTGCAGCAATAATGCTAGAATTTTTTGCTGGATATCTGCCTTGTTTTCATGGGGTAAAATCTGGTTTCCTAGACCTTAAATGAGAAAAATAGAGAGCACAGAAAGTTGTTTTTCTTCACTCAAGCTATTTATCATGCTATTTATCTAATAGTAAGTAAGTAAGTAAGGTTGGAAATTTACTTGGTTACTCCAATGAAAATGATGCAAGGTATTTGATCCATAAAAGCAATTTCATTTTTTTAATTGTATTTCCCGTAGTTTAGGTGAGCTGAAAAGCCTTTTCCGATTTGATGGCCTCAAGGTAAAAGTATGCTAATACTTACCAGGGGTCAGGAGGCTTCTTGCTTGTACACTGACCACTCCGAACAGCGGTAATATGACCAGGACACCAAGTAGGAGATTTACGGAGATAACCCTGTCCATCACACCGACTAGATTTCCCAACAGAGTGCACCTCCTAACACCCTGGCTCTCTCCTCAGATTCTTTTTATCACACATAGAAAAGGGGGAGGAGTCTTTCCTTTCAATCAATAAAGCCAATGTCATAAAACTGACCTGTCTTGACTGAAGAGGAAATAACACACTCCCTGACAGAGACATTATGATCTCAGACTTGACTTTACGTCTGAATATTGCATCTGACATTGTCTGATTTGTAAATTCAACTAAAGGGTAAACACAGTCTGCTTTTAGCGGTGTCTATTAAAGTGTTCCTGGCATGTATCCATTTCCTCTATTTTAATTAGCTAAAGGTGACGTTTGAGGCACTCAACATGTAGGGGACATAACTGTCACCTTTGCCATGAAGGCAAAGACCGCAGTCGAAGGGCATGCTTTGTTGTCCAGAAAATATTTATCCCATTTTCTGTGGTGACACAGCGGTAACTGTTTTAGCTAAATGAGATATCTCTGCCTTTCAAAATTGCCCCAACATGACATGACTTATTCTTGTTTAGTGAAAGGAGTCAATGACGGAAGGAGTCTGTTGATGGCTAGACATAGGTGCAGTGGTATTTAGGTATTCTGGCCTGTAGGCTCTATTAGTATGTATGACCGCCACAGCTCCAGCTTTTTTGATGAATCTTCCATCATCAATGGAACTTCAATGAAAGGTATAGAAACTTTGTTGAAACTTTGGCAAAAAAGAACATTGCCTTTGGATATTGTCTTCAAAGGAATCACACTGTTCTTCAATATTACTATGAACTTCACATGCATGGTTTCCCTCTTTCATGTTCTTTTTCATATTTTTGTTTTTTGATGTCAGGGGGGCAAAAAATGCACCTGCAGATAGTCCACGCACTTCTCCAGGCAGCTGAAGAGCCTGTCTAAGAGGCCCTGTGGTTGGCTGTACACACTCAACTCCTCCACCAGGAACGCCAGCACGTCAGCCTGTGATCAGGCCAGTGAACTAAAAAAAAGGTACATTCAATCAAAAAGGCTGATGTAGAATCTAGGATGGTCGGTGAGGAGGCTACTTACTTGCTGCATGCTCCCAGCATAGTACTGGGGTGGTCAAGCCTAAAAGAGCAAGGGTCACTGTCAGTAGATGATCCAGGAACCCACCCTGCACCCACGACTGACTGACAGCAGGCTGTCTCCTGACCCCTACATACACAAAGACAGATTAGAATGACAGGATGGAATGACTGGCAGCAACAGTTAGTCACTGGCATACTCTGCAGGTTTAAATCATGGAGTAGGACAACCATGCTTCATATTACTTGAGCAGAGCCCGGAGCACCATCATCAAGACTGGTAGCAGCATCAGGACCATAGGTTGCATCGAGACCAGCTGCAGCATCAGGACCAGAGCCAGGCTGAGGAAGTTAGGAGCGGAGATGGTGATGGTGTGAGTCTGCGCCGTGGTCCACACTCCTACATGAGCCGAGATGGTCATTTCCTCTTAAGGGCCTTCATGAAGACCATTCATAAGAAATGCATATGATATGATCATATCTGTTAATATCTGATAATAAAGGTGATTCACCTCATATGTCACAGTAAGAAAAATACACTTCAGCCATCTCCCAATAAAACCTGGCTTATGTCTGAATATGAGATGACTGAATGATCCCACAACAGAACTTTTTCAAACACACAGCTATCCTTCCAGATCCACAAACCTTTCTTGCAATGGTATATTCTTTCTTTCAATTAATTCTTGCTCATCCTCTTAACCCTTAATGTGGTGGTTGTACACACAGTATAGTGACATTTATAGGCCTACGTTATACCATAGTCAACATCGTTTTGATTTGGTGACCAGGCTCTTGTTAGGCCTACTCAGCTACAATCGGCTATTAAAAGGTCCTAAACAGTCAGACAATTTTGTCTTTGATGCCGATTGCAGCTGGGTAGGACTGCCAGATGGAGGAAGAGTGTAATGTTGTTGTTGTTTTGGAAACATCTTTGATCAGCACTGGGTTTCCATTTTTGTTCAGATCTTCTTTTAACAAGATTGGTCAGAGAAGAGCTGTGAAATAATGATACAAATAAAAAAAAAAAAAAAAAACAGTTGGTGGCCCAAACTTGGGAGCAAGAGGTAGTCACCTCAGTTTATGACTGCTACCAAAACTAGCTATCTGATGGATAATAGTTTCCCCTGTGTCCAGCCATGCCATCTTTATTCTGTCTCTAACTGGGCGACGATTGGCGACTACGCGTTTCTACAACAAAGAGCAGCAAAATTGACCCACATTGCTATCCGTACCGACTTTTCCACCCTGCTTGCAGTCGCAGCTCTCACGTGAATTGATAGCCTAAACACACAGCTGCTGGGGAGGGAAGGGGCGGTCTAAGTGCATCAGACTGTCAGCGTCGCACTCCAGTCACTGAAACTAATCAGAGGGACACTTTTACGCCACCCATCAATCGGTTTACTGACTTAATAAATAATCAATCTGTCTCCTGTAACCTTGGCGGAAGTTGTGGAAACATAATTGAACGGATACTTTGAAATATCGCCGACAACATGGCTGATTTTAGTATCGATCAGGAAAACCTGCCTGGAGTAAAAGAGGGTAAGTTTGTGCATTTTGCAGCCTGCTAACTAGCGAGCCAGGGATGGTTCCTATCCTATCATTTATATTTTGTAATAAAGTTAGTTGTGTCTAGTGTGACCTAGCACTGATTTATTTTCAGCAATATTTTTGCTTTAAACGGTATGGCTATATGCAACAGTAATGTTACGATAGAACGCAACGATAATGATGGTGTCGATGGCCAAATGCGTGTTCAGTGATTTGAGCTGCACTAACCGGTAAATTATTTAGATATAATCAAAGTCATCAATGTCCCGCATCAGCTTTAGTTTATAGGCTAATCTATTTTAATCATGTGCTATGAACATTTGGTATTTTCCTTGTGAGGCTGGCTGAATGAACGCTAGCTCACTCGTGGGGAACGTGATGGCTATAGCTGCCCAATGATGATGGGATGTTGTTTTCTGAATTAGCTGCTAACCATTCGGTTGTTGACATAATTATCATATTTCCAAAATAACCCTGTTGATCTATTCACTTTAACTTAACAGCCACCACAATTCTAGATAGCATCAGTGTCAGCTTGCTAGCTGGAGCTAATGTTTGCATTGGGTTTTGGTTGAGGGAGAAGGGCTTCTCAGCGATGTCCAAAGATATGAATCAGGCCGTAGAGAAACGTTTAATGTCATTCACAATTTAAACCTTTATTGGATCACAACCAAGTAACCTGTTGTAACGCTGTTGTTATCGGTAAACTTGGTTTCATTTTTTAACCAAACGCGGTGCTCGACGAATGACATCATGCGTGGCAGCCATAGGTCAGTGTTTTGATAGAAAAAGCTAGACTAGCATGACAGGATGGTCTCGCAATTGAATTTCGTGTGAGGCGAGACAAACCCAGGCATTAGTCGGCACGAATCATCATTAAGCATTTGCATAGTTTCACTTCCGTTAACATGTAAAACAAAGTACCTAAAGAGTGACTGTAAACAAATGGTTAAAGTTGTCTTTGTCCTGAGCACCAGGATATTTCTTCTCTGTGTGACGGCTAATGAAAACCACCGGCCACTCCCCCCGTCATTATTGTCATATGAATACTACCACATGTATAATTATTTTCCATTGACTATTTTGGTGTAATTGTCGCTGCGTAAGAAGGTAGGCTGCATGTTGTGTCACAGGAAACATAGCTGCTGCCCTGAATCCATGTCATTTTCGGGCGGACTATGCTGTGAAAAGCATGCCTGAAGTGCATGTTTGCGTTGCAGCAAGTCCAAGGCCTCTCCCTGTTTTGCAGACAGCTCAGAATGCATATGGATCCAAATGTCGTCTTCTTTCACATTCTCGACGATTGATGCACCTGGGCAGGATTATGTTTGAGGAGGTGTTTTTCCATGATCTGGTCCAAGGTCTTTATCTCATTTGCTAGATAATCATGGAAATAAGTTTCACAGAGGCTTTTAGCCTAACACCCCCCATCTCCCCTTGAAAGGTGACAAGCATCCTCTTGTGGTGTGGCTCTACAGCTCAGCCTGTGATTACCTTTTTCATTTAAAGTGATGAATTGAACATGTTTCATTGTGAAGTCGTGTTGTGGGCCTACTCTTTATCTGATAAAGAGTATGTTCACCAGTTAGTGCACAGTAATATATCCTTCCTGTGCCACATCTGAATTTTATCTAAACATTCTGGACTGCATTTGAATGTCCCCTTGAATATCATAAGTGAAAAATCAAATTAAATGTCGGTAGTTTTTAAAGTAGGCTACATTTTGAAAAGTGCAGTTTGGTTGTTTTGTTTTCATTAACTGGACTGTTTTTGTACAGTGTTAGATGTGCTTAAAGAAGGGTGCCATATGGTGAGACGTGGTTAGCAGGCTTAAGTCGTAATATCTATGGTTTGTGGCTTTGTCCACAGCAGTATGTATCGATCAGTGTAATTTCCTTAGCATCTGTTTGGCTTCACCCTCCCAAATCCAGCAACAACTCTGGTTCTTGTTGTCTCTTGATGCTCTATAGACTCAGAATACCATTGGACTGTAACTGAGAATAACTTTCATTAATGTTCGGTTGATGCCTTCTGCTGGTGTGGTTGACAAATAATCTTTTTCTGTGGATATTTGAAGTATTCATGGCTGGCTGGCTGAATATTTCATGACTTGTTTATGGGCATTTTAGGGGCATTTTCTCTCCCATGGGAATCACTGCATCTTGGTTTTCCTTTAGGCTAATGTAAACTCACTCAAAAGCATCAGACTGACTGTTTTTAAGCCACTTTGTGCACAAGCAGCCAAGAGTGGCTAGAATTTGTCTACAGATGGATGTACCTCTGATCACATATCCACATGAAGGCTACTCTGACCCGAAGAGGTATCCCTCTGTCAAATTAGGTGGATGTAGCCTATGATTTATGCCTGAGCTGAAATATTGGCCTTCCTCTTCCTCTGAAAAAATTAGTCATCGCCACTAGCCAGCATATTTTCATACACTCCATATGGGTTTTTTATTTATTTATTTTTTTAATCACATGTCTAAAGCCTAATCGTGGCTTACCGTTATCTGCCTGTCTTGGCACAACAGGAGGCTAGGTGACCTCTGTGGAGCCATGGGCAGTCGGCTAACTCTGTTGGCTAGCCTAGTGAGTGACACCCTGTGTGTCGTGTGATTCAAGGCCCGTGTGTCCCTGCCGGAGGAAACAGATGTCTCTGTGGGCGGTCGTAGGGGAAAAGAAAACTGCATTCACAAGCAGTCTGCGCAGTGTGTTAGTTAGGTAAACAAAACGGGCCCTGAGAACTCATTTCTGTGTGTGTGTTTGTGTTTGTGCTTGTGCTTGTGTTAGAGCCAGAGAATGGGTTACCCTCGACGAGAAGTCTGCGCTCGAAGTAGTGTCATTCCTATCAATGACAACCTTAATTTCGGGGAAGACAAGTTCCCTCAGCCACTTCTCCGTAAGCTGATTATAGGGGTGCATGTCTCTGGAGTTCAGAGGCTGCCCTTTAGTGTGAGCCAGTATAGGAGATTAATGGCAAACAAAGATACTTCAGCCAACTAGTCTGCTCCTTTCAAGAGGTGCATCGTCAAGAAAGACTGTTGTATGGGTCATTCCGTGTCAAATCAGATAAGGTTGTTGCTGCACCATCTCAGATTTTGTTCAAACCTTTTCTATATCAGGAATGGGTCCCAAAACCCATAGGTATACAATGTAACCAAGTAAGTGTATTTATGTATGATTGAAACATGGTACAACATGGCACTTTATACACAAAATGACTATAAACAGAGCTATTCCTGCGTCGATTTTCGTGTTCCTACTAGCTACCCCACATACCATTTTAGTCCTATGAACATTACCAAAAAATGCAATCATGCCTTGTTTTATCCTTAATTTCTTCATGTGCATTTGTTGCAGAGACCTAAAATATTGGCTCAAACTTCAGAAAGTATTGTATTTGCAGACAAAATAATGATTGGTGACGTGGATACAAAAAATAGTTTACAAGACCCTCAATATCACCAGTTTTGCACTTTTTTTCCCATATCTAGGGCCTTATATAAAACTAATGTGAAAACAGTACACACTGACACTGTTAATGATCCTATCATAACGAGAACATGTCTGTCTTCCACTCTACAAAGTTTGGGCAGGCTAGGAATAAGATATTTCAAGATAATAATGCCCAAACATGGCCTCCGAGATAAGGCATTTCTGAGAGTGTAAAACTTATACAAAATCAAGGCTGAAAAAATGTATAAAAAACATTGGAATTTAACAAAAATATTTTACAGGTCTTATAGTTTTGGGACCTTAATATTAGGTAGACAAACTTCCAGCAAAATCTGAGACGTTGCAGCAACCATTTTCCTGGATTTTGTCTGATTTGACACGGAATGACCCGTATCTGATATTTTCTAAAATGTAGGAGATCTGCTCTGACATAGTGGTTCAACTTCTGAACAATTTTAATATTAATACACTTACATTTATCATTCTGTGTCAAAATCTAATAATCCTATCTGTTGTTCCTATCTTTATGGTAGGTAATTATATTATTTGTGTCAAGATATTCTATGGCCTACACAGTATGAGCTACTGCTGAACTGAACCTTTCAGGTGGCATATGTGTGCACCATTTCTGTTCTATAATAGTGCAGCTTGCCACAGACAGCACCTGCCTAAAGTTTCTGTTCCTCTAGCTCTGTATTTTTAGTTTGGCACAAGCCTTACAAAGCATGCTGTGAGCAGCACACTCGGGCATTAATCTCTCAGCAGACCATCTGAAGTGTCAGAGGTAGAGAGTATTCCTCAGTATTACTCAGTCTGTATTACCCAGACTTAGAGATGAGCTGATGTGCTCAGCGAATCTAGAGTGTGCGTTCAGTCTGTGCCACTCTCCTATAATCATCTCTGTGGCAGTGATAATCTTTTTCTTGGTGTTTGAAAATGTGAATGATAAAGTAATTGCAGGGTGCAGTTTGTAGACATAGCAATTAAAGTGCTTTAGCTGACCTTGAGGACAGGCCCCATCCTATCTATGTTTAGGCTAACGTTTGCATGTAACCCCAAGGATTAGCCCAGTCTAAGCCTTTCATTCCTTGCTTGGGTACCCCAGTGCTAAAACCCAGTGTGACTGCTTAAGTGTAGGCAACGTCCATATAGGCTATGCTACTTCTGATCAGGTATAGCACAAAGAAAGTAAGCTAGAAGACAGTTGCAGTTCAGCCAGACCTCAGAATCAGACGCTGAAGAAACAGTTGATCTCAAACTTACCATCACAAACAGGACAACAAGCACAAACAAGCAATAGACTTTCTTTTGCTGAAAATATCATGCATTAAAACAACATATTAAACAGTAGCCTTGGGCTGCTCTCCATCATCTAGAATAGTTTGCTCTTCTTGTCCAAACTTGTTCAGTGTCTCTAAACAAGCACTCCAGATAGGGGGGTCATCTAAATATTTAGTGACGGCAAGCAAAGGAGTCCTTATGTTGCACTTGGACTTGAGTCTACAAAACAAACAAGCTTCCTGCCAGTGCCCCCCTGCATTCTGGGTAAGCTCAGAATTGGTGGGCCTGCTCTCCCTCCACAGCACGGCTGGTTCAACCGTTCCTGTGCTGGAGCGAAGTGGGGCAGCAACCTGCATTTGGTGCAGAGCTCCTGCGACAGTCAGGCCCTGTTCTAGACTGGAGTGCTCAGTGTGAGTTTATATTTGCGGTGGCAAAGTCATATGGCTGCAGTGGAACAGCAGTGTTGTACATTTCGCATGTAGAAGAAATACAAGTGTCTTAGAGTGATAGAAGTAAATGATGGAAGCATTTGAGAATCATTAATTAAGTATTTATGATCTTGGTCTGTTACCGCTGTCGTAAGGACGCGGTGGTGCAGCATGGCTACAAATGTTTGCACAGTCGCCTGGTGAGCAGTCGGCCCGGGCTAAATCAAGTCCCTTGCAAGCCACTTGTAAGCCCCCATTGCTTTGGATAAAAGCGTCTGCTAAATCCCTCTCATCTTTTATCGCTGCTGAAAACACCATTTGTGTAATTTCACCAGGAGAGTGGAATCACAGCAGTCGGCCTCTGGTGTTGAAGCACAGGAGACACTGTAATGGTTAGAAGTGTCATGGTTGGAAGTACAAAACACACAAATCATCTTTTTATTGTCTCTTCCCCTACAGTGTGTCGGGACTTTGCCGTATTGGAGGATCACTGCCTGGCCCACAACCTGCAGGAACAGGAGAGTAAGTGACTAGTTCTTTGTTTCTGTTGAAATGCCCAAGTGCAGGAGAATGTTTGGTCAGTAGCCTACAGTTTCCTTAAAATACTGTCCAGAAAAGAATGAATATGTTAGTCACATCTTATTTGTTGTTTTTGTCTTTGTCTTATTAGCATAACTTATATGTTGATGTGTCAACCTTCTAATCGAGAGAGGCTGAAAAGGCATGACTAATTTTGACAAGTGACATGATTTCCTCTGTCAGTGAAGATCTTTATATTCTGTATTGATCCATTCTTTGATAAGAGTCGAGTTTCATCATTGGTCCACCGACTGGCATCAGCCACCATCAAAACATTGCGTTCTTTTTTTGTCAGCGACCAATCCCCTTCCTTGCTGGGGAGGATATGGGGACATGAGTCACCCCGCATTAGAGGACAGTGGGGAAATCCAATGGAAGTCCTCCCCACCCCGCCACCCCTCGGCACTTGTCAGTTTTTGTCAATTTGAACAAGGCCAGCGGGGGATCTAAACTCTTACAGTAACTACCTTATTGACCTAATTATAATGGGCCTTTTCTGTCCATCTCCTGCTAAGGCAACGTAAACTGCACTTAGAACATAGTTTCGACCAGTAATTCCCTAAGTAATGTAATGATGTTTGGTGGTGGGGGAGGATGTTTGTGTGTGTGTGTAAGAGATTAGTTTGCACCTCTTAATCTGACTGTGTGCATGCGCCCACATATGGAGGGGATTCGCCAGTCATTTGCCCTCTCGAGGGGATTCCATGCAGCCATGAAAATATCTTGCCTCGTTTGCCCTAGCTCATTTTCCTCACCGTAACAATGGTCAAAGCCCCCAGACATAACAACCTCCCTTAGAACTCAACAAAGGACTTAGATGTAAGCAGAAACAGAGACTCGGTGGACTTCAGAAAGCATCAGTGAGCCATTAGAAGATGTTGTTTTTATTCTGCGGCGCTTTTAAACGCCCCCGTCAGTGAGACAAATTTTGATTTGTTGCCCTGCCTTGAAAACCAAAAGATAACAATTTTATCATGAAATTCAATAGCTGATGTTTTTAGTAAGGTCCTTTTTTTTAGAATATCTTACTAGCATAGATTTTAAAAAACATATTTAAGTTTCTATAACACACAATGCTCTGGCCATTAAATAGCCTTAGTTGCAAAAATGGCCTTAAATTAAGCAAACAAACAAACAATCACTCTGCGGTGCTTTTCTTGAAGTTTCCTTAAAGAGGGGATGAGGTCAGTTTAATTTCCGTTCACTCAGACTTGTACAGGGATGGAAGAAGGAAACAAAGGAGTGTGCCACTATCGGTTCTGTTTGTGCCCGTGGCACCTGCAGCCCGTTGTAAATGCCACAGGTTTCCAGAATGGTAGAGTTTCCAAACCGCAGGGGAACCCCCTCCCCAAGAGTTAGCACGTTGCAGCCTCCGCTTCGAGATGGGCCATTGAGTTAAGTGAATGAGGCGCGCTCTGGCAGCGTACACAGTGGCACAGCAACAGATGTGGTTTTTATCCTGCAGTCTGCTGCACTCATTTTTGTAGGCCATGTGGAGGTCTCAGTGAACAGCTTGCATGGCACTAAAGCACACTCTGACATTTGTCTTACTGGTCTTATTCAGGGAAAACTGCCTGAAAGCGATCTGTGAAGTCATACCCTGCAGCCAAGGGTAGCAGCAGATTTTTACTCCCTCCAAGTATCGAGGCATTCAGTACAGATAACTTGTCTGGTTAACAAGGCTGTATCCCAGGGATTAGATTGTGGTGGCGGATGAAAAGATTTTGGGTTTGTAAACATTGCTTGCAGTGAAATGCTTTATTTTCTTTATTGCATTAAGCCCCGTATACAGATGTGGGGTTTCAAAAGGTCTCTAAAGAACCTTATGGCTATTGTTTAGAGTCAGCGTCTCCAGTGTTTGTCTGCATTGTTCAGTGCCTTCTGGCTCCATTTCAGTGCCTTCTGGCTTCAAGCATTCTAGGTCAATTTTCTTCACTGCCCTGTTTCAGTAATGCACTGTTTTAAAATCTGTACACTGACTTTCTTTTCTTTTTAACTAACAATTAGGCCTAGCTAACCTTCCCCATCTGATTCTCTGAATATTTGCAAAACTTCACTGCTATTGTTTTTTTTTCCTGCCACGCGGGATTTGTTTTATAGTTTTTTTTTATTTGCTTAGGGTTTCACCACTAAGCATAACAGCTTTGGCAGGTCTAGTGCGTAGCAATTCACTATCTGATCTTTTTGTTCTCTCAACCCATGGGCTATCAACCCATATTAACATCACATTATCACAGTGGCTTTGACGTGTGGATTAATTCCAGATTACTGGAACACACACACACACACACACACACACACACACACACACACACACACACACACACACGTAAATATTCAGACCTGCCCTCTTGAAACCTTTTTTCCTCATTTGGTAAACAGGTCCAGTGATACTGATCCACCCAGTCTAACTGTAGCCTACTTGCCTAACAGTCACAACACACCTCACCAAAAAAGATGCAGAACTGCACTGACCTGCCCAGCAATCATACTACACCATACTGGTCATTAGACAGTCCCAGGCGTGTACTCTTAGCTGAATTTGGATGATGTCACAGCAGTGTGAGATCAGCAGTGTGAGATCTGACTGCTCCATATACCAGCTGAGATTTATGCTCCTTGGGATGAAAGAGGTTAGACCACTGGAAGCTGTGTAAATGTACATGCAAATGACCTTACATTCTTAGGTACATTGTATTTTAACCCAATACAGAGTTATTCCTCCTCAAAACTGCCTCTGATTTCTTTCACCCAAGCTATGAGGCGGATGATTACTCCTTTGGCCAAGTCATTGGATAGAGTGGGCAGAGTGAAGCACGGAAAGTTCCTGACTGGAAGCAGTATCAGATGAGAAGGGGTGATATTATGTAATACTCTCGGTAGCATCCACTGATGAGAGTCGATCTGATTAACCAGTGTTTCCCACAGAATTGAATTCTATTTGTGGTGATAGGTTTGCAGAATTAACTTGAATGCAATGCATTGTTAACAAATTAGTGCAGTGTGGTTATGATGCTAACCAGCTTTAAGCACAATTTAGTACAACCTGGAAAATCATTGTGCGGTCGTCAATGTTGATATTGTGGTGGGCCACCACAAATAAGTCAATGTATGGGAAACACTGTACCCATACATTGACATACACACTAGCCACTAGAAGATATTTGCTTTTTGCTTATTATGGAACTTGACCACGTTCAACCAGTGGTGCGTGCATGTAAGACATGTAATACTGATTGGCACTTGGTTAACTCAGGTTAATTAATTCTTACAGTACCCTCATAACTCATGACCGGTTGATTGACCTGTGGAGGTGTTTGACTGTTTTGGGCAGTTTTAATCCGTTGAGTGGCTTGTCCGTCCTCTCCTAGCGGAGGTCCTACAGCTGGAAAGGCTGACATTCAGAACCGCTCTGCTTTGACTGATGTGTTACGCACATTTCATGATCAATTCATACGTCACACTTGGGGAGGGGGGGGGTACGTTGATTTACCTGTGTCGTCCGGCACATCACAGTGACTTCATGGCCTTGACAAGGTTATAGTTGTGTTATTTACAAACTCTGTGGCCAATGCCATCCAGTTGTAAAAGTATAGACAGGCTGCATATCTCTGTATCTTCATTATTAGGAAAATTGATTTTCTGTTCTTTGCCTGTCTGTGCTCAAATCCTTGAAAGATATATCCACTGAAATCCATAACATGCCTACTCTTGTTTTACATGATTGGGAACTGAAGATTAGTGTTTATTTGTGTGTTTTAGGAGCCTGCTTATTTTATCTTTCAGGGTCTGTTGATCGACAGTACATTATAACTCCGCCTTCATAGCTCCATTATATTGGTAGTCTTGGCTTATTTGCATTCACATGCTTAGGTCATGTATTGTCTTTTTGAACAATCCTGAAATATGTGAAACCTTTGTTTAAATTGAGAGATTCGCCTCTGTCTTTCTTGTGGCAATATTTTGCCATATGTTTGTATAAATGCTTAGATTGTGTGTAATTTGACTTGCTTTGATTTGTTTGTCTCTTTGTTTCCCCCTCTGGCCAGTTGAGAGCCATTTGGCCTCCAACATAAACAGGAGCCGCCTCGTGCAGCAGGACCTTCTAGTGGCCAAACGTCTGCAAGAGGAAGAAGATCTGAGAGCTAAGGAAAAAAAGCAGCAACAGCACCAAGAATTGTAAGGGGACACATGTACACACACAGACACACACACACACTCAGGCACACACACAGAGCCTGCACTCAAGTCCTGCAAGCTCTCTAGCAGCTTGACTTGAAACTGGTCTAGCCTCAGATGTCACTGAAAATTGTTGTGAGAGTGTTTTATCATAAGAAATGGTGACTCCATTGAAAGCAGCACTGAGTGTAGGCGTGTTAAGACTGCTGATTCAGTATCAAGGCCTCTGTTGAGTCAGGTTTTATGCTGCACCAGCTGCTCAGGCAATCACCATCATAATCTATATGGATTACTAGCATGGGTTCTTTGTACCTCAGACGCCTTTTCAGAAATATCTTCTGACCCCTGCCTGTTGTGCCTGTTTTGTTGTTTTTTTGTTTTGGTTGAGTAAAGTAGATGGTGCTTTGCATATGTGTTAGTAGTAGGTAAATAAATGTAACATAAATGTAAATCACAAGGCACCCCTAAATGAACCAAGGAGCCGTTGAAGACATGAAGACAAAAAAACCAGAGGGGATCCTCCCTTAAGGCCTGGGTATTTCCAATGCTGACGTTTTTCTTTCAGATTCTTAATGCACTCTACATAGGGTTTTGCATAATCATTTTCAGGCCATTGTGTAGTTTACATTTGTAGCCATATTTGCATTCCTCGCCCTAACTCCGACTGAAGTATGTTATGGTGTTTGAACGTGATGCCTATCTCAGTGCTAGAGTAGCTGCCCTCATAGGAAGCACTAAGAGCACTACTGGGTAAAGTATCTCCTTAGGGAGACATCCATCCATGACACCTCTAGTCTAAATTGGCTCTGTTCTTTCCTTCAATCAATCCTGTTCTCAGTCACTTTGGGGAGGGAGAGAGGAAGGGGGCATACAACTGTGATTGCAGAAGAGGGAGATGGAAAAGTGTTCATATGCTGTTATAAGGCTGAATGCTACCTCCCAGTTTGAGATTGTGTCTCTGTATGTCTGTATATGTGTGTGTCTGCATGTCTGTGTGTCTGTATGTGTGTGTTTGTGTGTCTATGTCTGTGTGTGTGTGTGTGTGTGTGTTCCGCATTCCATATTGCATAACTCTCCTTTGCTGATGTTATCATGGTAAGGAGCCTGACAGTGATCCATGGAGGCACAGTGTGTGCCACAGGCTGAAAAACATGGCAAGGCCATGTGCTCGGGAACATGCCCATACCAGCTGCATACCGGTATCCGTCTGCAGATTTCACTGCTCTGCTCTGCACTGTTTGTACTGCTAGCCTGTGTTAGTGGCACTGGGGCAGCAGATTTTCTGTTGAACCAGGTGTGGCTGACAAATATAGAGCAGAATTTACTTAACCTAATTTGGTGGGAAATTCACTAAATCACAGTCCCACATAACTGACGGTCATGAAAGAGCAGTATTTAGACTGCTAATGATGGTGTTTTTGGTTCAAAGTGGTGTGCTGTCATGTGAGAAATTACTGTCTAATTTAGTGTGT
This sequence comes from Alosa alosa, assembly GCF_017589495.1. NCBI lineage: Eukaryota > Metazoa > Chordata > Actinopteri > Clupeiformes > Clupeidae > Alosa > Alosa alosa. The sequence continues at coordinate 18,477,395 of NC_063197.1, read as the reverse complement.
GTGTTTTCCAGGGAGCAGATTGACAGTGAGATAGCCCAGGTGATTCAGGAGCAGCTTGTTCGCCAGGCGGAGCAGCAGAGACAACAGGAGGAGAAGGACGCGGTGAGAAGAACAAGCCAGCCTTGTTCCCATTAGGATCTCACACTAACACACACACACACACACACACACACACACACACACACACACAGGCCAGCCTTGTTCTCGGTAGGGGTTTAGTCAGCAAAAAGAAAACACAAAAAGATGGCCTCCACTCAGCCTCTTTGGTAAGCAAAATACCATATGGGCTAACATGATGGTCACAAGCTCACCACTTGGATGAATATGACAATAAAAATAAAGGAAATCAACACAAGATTGTCGCTACACATGATTATAAAAACGTTTTAAATCTAAAATCTGCAATAAATTTGAAGTTTACTGTACTCATGTTGTGAAGGAACACTTGTTATGGCATTTTTCTGCAAATGTTAAAATCAGCATTAGCTCAAATCATGCCACATCATCTTAGGATAACAAGGAAACCCTGTAGATTGTTAGATTGCAGAAATTGTTGATCGTTTCACTCCTATTATGCATTGGCCTCAGTTCTTTATTGAGCTGTTTGTGTCTTTGTGCGTTTGTGGTGCTTGTGTTCAGGCGATCGCTCGTAAGTTGCAGGAGAAGGAGGAGAAGAGACGACAGAAGCAGCTAGAGACCAAACTTGAGGATGAATACTACGAGGAGAAAGGAGGTGTGTGATGCATGCCCTCCTACAACTGCTGGGTCACACAAAGTGTGGGTGTGTGTGTGTGACTGGTGGTTGGATGAGCTATATCGTCTGAGACCTGGGTTCGTGGCTGTTTTCTTCCTTCACAACATATGGTGTAAGAAGTGGGATGGCTTGCCATGGGACCGTCAGTGTCATGTCATAGAGAGGAACAGTACATATTGGTATGTGGGGCGATCGCGGTCTCTCACGCCAGCGAGATCATTGGTGAAAAATGTCCTGGTAAAGTCACATGTATTAGCTAGGCTTATTTCTGCAAATAGCCTTCTAAACTGTCTACAACACTGTGAACTGAATTCATTTTTTTTATATTTGTCATGAGACAACGTTGAGAACCAGAAGGTTTTGATTGATTGAGGAACACATTCATCTGCACAACTAGATTCCACACATACGGTCAGATGTACATATAAGACATTGGACTCTAGTTTGCAAGTCAAGTCGTTTTTGTTTTTGTCAGCTGACCCAGCCAGAAACCCCGCCCTAGCACATTACTTCAGCCTTGTTACCCTCCACTTTGGTGTCCTAGGCAACTAACAGCCAGTCGAAGAACAAGTAGAACCAGACTTGTAGCTGAAGCAACCTCTCCTTCCCTCCAAATTCAACTGGAGTATTTTGTGCATTCGTTAAGAAATATTCAGTGACTGACTACAGTTCTGTTCAGAAAAAACGGGAGGTGATGTGAACAATGCCAGGCAAGATTAAGCTGGAGCTCTCCAACTGGGAGAGCCAATGAAATGATTGAGAACACACCAATCTACACACACACACACACACACACACATACACACACAATTTCCTGCTGACAGGGGGCCTCATTAGCAGTAAGTTGTAGTGATGGAATGCTGTTGGATATCCCAGCATCTCTGGCACTTGGGAAGATTTGGGAAGACTGGGCACACACACATACAGGGTATTTTCTCTCTCTCTCTTTTCAAGCTGTAGCACATGACCTATTTAGGGGTCATCTGTAGAAAAGAGTTTTCAGAGGCAGGAGAGGTTCCTTTTGTGTTGTTGCCAAACCTGGGCTTCAAAGCACCTCTAGTCTGGATAAGCCACCTCTAAGACGGCTGGAGTACTGCAGCGTGCACACACACACACACACACACACACACACACAGACACACACACACAAAGTGCCTGTCTTGTCAGACAGTCCCTGTCCTGAACAGATATCAGCTCACACGTCAGTCTCTTACATTTGAATACCTTTCCTGTTTGTTTTACTCAATCCTCTCATCCTCTCTCTCTCTCTCTCTCTCTCTCTCTCTCTCTCTCTCTCTCTCTCTCTCTCTCTCTCCTCTCTCTCTCTCTTTTCATCTCTCTCTTTTCTTTCTTTTTCTGTCTTTTCTGTCTTTCTTTTCTGTCTCTCTCTCTCTCTCTCTCTCTTTCTTTTCTCTCTCTCTCTCTCTCTTTCTCTTTCTTTTTCTCTCTCTTTCTGTCTTTCTTTCTCTCTCTCTCTCTCTCTCTCCCTCTCTCTCTATCCCTCCATTTCTGTCATATGGTACCAGGCACATTTACACCCACCCACATTCTTTCACTCCGTCTCCTTATCTCCCCGGCAGCATTTCCTCAGTGCGCTGTAATTCTCCACCCTCCCTTCTGCCAAAGGCGGTGTTGGCTCGCTGATCTGTAGTTTCCCCCTATTTAGCAGCTGCTGTGTGTGTTGTCTGTAGAGCCAAGGAGCCTCCACAGTAAATCTGTAGCACCTCAGAGCAGTGTTCATGCACCAAAACCCTGTACTGACGACGGTGTAGAGGTGTGGTACTTCATACTTACTGTACATAGTGCTTAGTGTATTGTTAAAACAGAGCTCACAGAGACGAAGATAGTACACAAGCTGTTTGTTTAACATAGAGGGCTTGGCTGTTGCATTGTTCACTTGGTTGAAGGGTGACGCCTCCGGAGGCTGAGGAGTCCCCCATGGCCTGTCAGTCAGTATCAGTGATGGGCATGTGTGTGACCATCTCCCTCTGTGAACGCTCCGTCACGCCGACCCCCTTCACTTCTGCCAGCGGCCTGAAGGAGGACTGCTTGTTTTGTTTTGGAAATGTAATGGCATGTAAACACGCCTGCGGTTTCCATACTTGATTCATTCGCAAACGTTTTGTGTGTGTGTGTGTGCTTGCTTGGTCAGTCTGAAAATGGGACACTATAAAGTTATTAAGTAGAAATCCCATGTTAGGGATTGTTTATATTTTTATTGGTTAAATGGAGGCCTGTTCAGGCAGGTCATGAGTAGTTAGGTCAAAAATCACTTATCCAAAATGAATTAGTTGACCTGTGAATTATTCACCTTTTGTATTATAAGTGCTGTTATTTACATGTACATAGTAGGACTACGGCACAGTCACTTAACCAATAGAAAATGGTCTTGCTATTTAAATTTTCAAAAGTACACATCCTGGCTCGACCTGCCTCTGTGTGTTTACCTGACATTCCTGTTTTGTGAGCTCACACTGGGAGAGGTGTGACATTCATAGTAATCCGGCCCTCAGAGCAACCAGGACACCCACGTGGTCATAATACAGGGTTTTGACTGGTCGGTTGGGTAGTTTTGGTGTGATGTGTTAGCAGAGCATAAACAGGAATAACTGTCACAGTGCTTCATAAGCTTATTTTGAAATATGTTCATCTGAAATTCATTTGTTTCAAGTCATAAAGACATAGCATCATCACTTTGTCCCCACCCCCTTATGTGTTAGGCTACAGTTTCATTCATATCACATTGTGTCCGATTTGCATGCTTAGACTTTCTCCCTCTTGTGTTTTAAAAAGTGTCATGTCACTGATGTTGTGTGAGTGACTTCGTGTTCATGTAACTTATTCTCCCAGGTGTCTAACCCATCAGGCTTACTAATCCTCCCTTGCCTTGTCTATCTGTCTATTTGTGTCGATCCATTGGCTGTTGTTTCACACTCCATCCCTCTTTCATCCATCCCTCCTTCCGGAATGCTCTCCCTCCTCCTTTTTCCTGCCTGCTCCTTCCCAGCTCGACGAGTCCCCTCCGACTCGGACTACCCCTATGCGGAGGACGGCTCCAAAAAGCCGTCGGACTCCAGCCGGAGGAGGTACCCTGAGTACGATCCGCCGGAGCTGGGGAGTCCCCGGCGGCACGAAAGCCCCGGCAAGGAGCGGTACCAGGACAAACGGGGCCTCAACCCCGACTACTACGGTCCCCCGGAGGGCAGGGAGAGGCAGGGCCGAGGGGCAGCAACAGAGGAGTGGGAGGATGAGCCGGTGGTCCGCAAGAAAGAGAAGCCTGCCCGACCTCCCGCGCCCAGCTACAACACCGAGAGGCCCGTCCGACCTCCCGTGCCCAGCTACAACACCGAGAGGCCCGTCCGACCTCCCGCGCCCAGCTACAACACCGAGAGGCCCGTCCGACCTCCCGCGCCCAGCTACAATACCGAGAGGGACCGGGATAAGGACAGAGATCGAGATAGAGATAAGGACAGAGATGGATGGAGGGATGGAGAGCGAGACAGGCAGAGGGTCCGAAGCCGAGACAGGCTGGACACGTTGGAGTCCGACAGGGTCCGAGATCGAGATGCTGAGCGGGACCGACACGGACACCGAAGACGAGATGACCAAGACTGGTCCAGGGAGCAAGACCGAGGCAGAGACGGATACGAGACCAAAGGTGGGCGTAGAGACAAAGACCGAGATGTGTATGAGACCAAAGATGGACATCGGGAGAGAGACGGGGATCGGGAAAGGGAGAGAGAGAAGAGGCAGCACAATGGGCGTACGAGGAGCAGAGAGAAGGAACTGGACGAGCGCACAGGCTCCTGGTCTGGCGACGAGGAGCTAAGGAACCGCCTGCGTCTCCCCTCGGGGCCCGGGGACGTGTTTGAGGAGCCCCGCAGTCCTAGCTCCCCCCGGAGGGTGGCCCTGGCCCTGGACCTGGACAATGATGTCCATAGGGGGCGCTCTCACTCTAGGGATCTCCCCTCCCTCTCCGACTCTCCTCTGGATAGAGGTATGGGGCGCTTGAGAGTGCAAGTGTGTTTTGTTTGGGGGTGTTATCGCTCTCTGGGCTGGATCACCAGGTGGTGGGTGCTTCTTGCAATTGTTGGTGACGAGTTCCAGAATCTTCCTCTCACTCTTCCGCCTCCTTATTATGCTCCTCTTATTTGAGAATCGTGATTGTTTTTTCCTCAAATCATGCCACATGCTTCCTTTTGTTCTCAACCAAACATTTGTGTGTATCCATATTTGTTTTGATTTTAGTTGGGCAACAGCAGCTAATCCCAATGGGTTGCTGGTGCTTGTGTATGTGGTTATGTTTGTCACAGAGAGATTTTACCGGCACTGTCAGCCTTGACTAATGAAGCTTTTCTCTAGGGGGAGCCATTGTGTTTCCCGCTTTCCAACAACTTCTCTTTCCAGCCTCTGTCTTCTTTCCCTCTTTCCAACTTCTCTCTTTTTGATGAATCCTCCAATCATTTCTCCCTTTTTTTCCTCCTTTCAGCACCCCTACACTTCCTTCATCTTATCTCTACTCTGTCTCTTTCGCACGCTCCTTTCCTCTGTCCATCCCAAAGCTATTCGTTTTGGCTTTTCTCATTTTTTTCTCCCTCCCTCCCTCCCTCCCTCTCTCTCTGCTCCTGCAGGTCGTGGAGGTCGAGGGGACTTTGGCGTGGTGGAGGCGCAGCAGGGCCTGAGTCGCATGGCTCTGAGAGAGCAGGAGCTGCGGGAGCAGGAGCTGCAGGAGCTGCGGGACATGGAGGTGGCACGGCGGATGCAAGAGGAGGAGCTCAAGGTGGGGAGCAACCACAGCGCCCCCTTCAGGGCTAGATGAGGACTGCAGAACAGTCTTTTACACGTGTGGGCAGGGTGTTGTTTTTTTTTTAGTTTTTTTCATATTTCATAAGAGACTTCCTTCTAAATGTTTACCACTGCACTAGTATAGCAAAACTAGGTGAAAGAGGGGCATCCTACAAAAAGCTTTCAGTGACATTCTAAGGACAACATAATACATAACCCACCATAGAAACATTTTAAAACAAGGTTAAAGAAGACAGCATGTACAATGGCAGTGGATGGCATTTGTAAAGATATCTGTTGTATGTAAGAATGTTATGCTTTACATTTTAACTGTCATAGAAAAGCACAGGACTTTCCACTGAGCTCAGTGAGTAGTATGTTATCAGTGACTGAGTCTTATGGGTTCTTTCTGACAAACAGATTGCAGAAGTGTGTTCTTTTCTCAGCGGATGGAAACAGGAAACCTAATGTGCTCTGGTGATGCTAACCCATTTCCTCTTGTTTATGTGTGTTTCGTTTGCAGGCCAGTCAAATTAGCAAGCGGGCAGCCCAGGCTGCCCAAGTGGCACAGGATGAGGTGAGGGGTCATTTGCTCTGAGGAATGTCATCATTTTTAGACAGAAAAGCTGATTGTGATGTTGGAGTTGAACGTGTTTAGACTAAGTTGACCTTCACAATACGGGCTGATGGATTGACTAGATTGGGTATTTTCGCCTCGAGTGTAATAAATTGTCCTAAGCCAGAACATGGGGGTTGATTTATTTACTGTATGAGCTTGAGGAAAACTGAAGGTCAAATGTATGTCTGCAATGTATATCTTAATATGAATCATGCACTATTCTGCTGACATATGGCAGCACATTTATTTTATTTCAATCAGATGTGATGGGAGATGCTGTCCTACAATCATTGCGCAGCGCAATCAAAAGACATGTTTCATATTGTGGCTTAATATAATCATGTGTAAATAAGCAACACAAATCAATATGAGCAGATTTTTCCATCTGTCCTTTTGTGTTGTCGTGCTAAGAAGTTGTGCTAAGTGGTTGCTGACTTTTTTCACAATGTGGATGAAAAGTAATTTGGCTTTGATTGTTCCAGGAAATTGCACGGATGTTAATGGAGGAGGACAAGAAGGTCTTTAAGAAAGCACGGGAGCGAGAGAAACCGCCGATGGACAGGAGGAAACCAGAAGGCGACTGGAGGGTAATTTATGGTCTACTCACACATTTACTTCACAACACACATTTTGCTAGTTACTGAGATTGAGCTCTTTCTCAATGCAGTGTTTTAATGCATTATTAATGTATTATTTCACAGTGGAAGTTAAGATGTGTGTGTGTGTGTGTGTGTGTGTGTGTGTGTGTGTGTGTGTGTGTGTGTGTGTGTGTGTCTTCAGCCAGCACAAGAGGAGGTAGTACGGCCCCGATCACGAGAGGAGTATGACCAGCAGAGGGCCCGCAATCATAAATCGTCCAGGTATTTTCACACATCTTTTCTTAAGTATGTTCACACACAAGCACACATCTCCACTCCCAGCAGAAAAATCTTACAGCAGAAAATGCTGAATGAGGTGTAAAATCTGGAATGATAAAGGATGATATATCCACACAATGACTGTAGGAGCTCTGGGATGCATTGCCACAGCATTCAGACATGGAAGCTCTTTCTTATGTCTAAACATTTAAGTAAATGTTGGTAGTTTGTAAGTCTATCGTTGCTATATGACATTAACATTAATGCACACATCAGCAGGCAGCATTAGCAAAAGCTGCTTACGAGTTCTATATACATACATTATATCAGTGCCTCAGCTAGGTGGGAATTATGCACATGACCTTTGCATTGTTAACACTGTTCCCAGCCAGTTCAGTCATAAGAGCTAAGCCAGCATAATCCTGTTGCCAGACCAGAGTTCCCAGACTCTGGTCTTAAAATTACAGAAGCCTGGAGAAGTTAGATGTCACGTCAAGCCAAGTGCAGCTCATCCAAAATCTGTGAACAACAGGCTGGTATGCCTTTTAAAACCCCAAGAAACTTTGTGAAAGCGTCATTTAGCATTGTGTTCCTCTGAAGGCATCCAAGTTGCTACTTTGACCTTTGTTTTCACATGACATTGGATTAGTTTAAACATTTAAACTCGACTAATCCTCTAATTGACCCCTCCCATCATTTAAGCTGAACTCATGTTTGTACACGGATATTGAATTGTAATATGCATCCAATCCCATGAGTCAAAGGTGCAAACAAACAATCCATCTTACAAATCCATTTTACGCTCCTGCTGGGAAGAAATTCTCTTTTCCAGGTTAGATTGCTCAGCTATAGTAACCTCTATTTTCCAGCAGTGTCTGCGTCGCGTTGCATCGCTGGCGCTGATTACTGCCACTTTGGGCAGTCTTTGCTGTAAAGCGTCCCTGAAGCGGTTCTCCACTCTACTCCACTTTAAATTAGCACCTAGTTTATTTCTTTGATGGATGAGGCTTCATGGATGCTTCTGAAAGCAGATTTAAGACGTTTTATAACCATCTTTTTGCCAAATTGAATGTAGTAAAACATTGTACAGGTTCAAGAGTTCACAACTGTGAAAATGTGGCAAAAAGACAAAATATAAAATAGTTGGTGCTTAAAACTTCCTTGGACTCGATTTGGATGCTTTTCTCTACACTGCTTTCCGACTGACAGTGTATGTCTCTCTTGCACAGGCCTGCTCCTCCACGCACACAAGACTATGAGAACGTGCCAGCTGGTGGCTATGGCTACCCAGAGCCTCACTACCCCGCACGGCCCGCCACCCGACCCGACGCTGCCTACAAAGGTGAGTCTTCCAGCCCCGCCACAATCACTTTCACTGATTAAACAATGGTGTGTGAGTGTGTTTGTGTCTGTGTCTGTATAATTTACACAAATATATAAAGACACAGTTTCACATTGACCTTATTATGTACACTCATACCTACTCAAAAAAAATATCAATAGTGACTTTTATCTAGCAGTAGGTGCTAGACAAAAGTCAGCCATTCGTTCCTGTAAAGTTACTTGAAAAAGGAAAGTTAAAAACCTGAAGTGTGAGTGCAGATGCTGTGTACTGTAGCTTAAGGCTTTCCCTCACCCCTGGGGAGTTATGTACTGTTGGCAGAAATGGCACTCCACAACAGGAGCCTGCAGCACTGTGTGCACTCTCTGGAATGGCTAGAGGCAGAGATTACCAAGTAGAGAGTGATGGAACCAAATGACATCTTGATCTTTCAAATTCAAATTTAAAGGAGCTTTATTAGCATGACTGTTTGGATACAGTGTTGCCAAAGCCAGTGTTACAGATAATACAGTAGAATAACAAAAGAAAGTAAATGGACATACAGCAATGTGGGTATAACATGTGAACATAGAATACACAATAGCGTGTGTGTGTGTGTGTGTGTGTGTGTAGGTCCATGAGTACACATATATACATGTACACACATACATATAGATAGACATATATACACGCACATCTGTGCACAGGAACATGTATGTGTCTGTTAACACAGAGACAGGTCGTTTTTTTTTTTCTTCTAACATGTCTACATTTTAAGACACGTTGTGCTGCTAGGGCAGCAGAGTGCCCTTCTCCAAGAAGTATGGCCATTTTATCATTGTCTTCAATGTCTATAAAATTTGGTATGACTTGGATGTTATTGAAAAAGGTCTGTCTTAAAGTCTTAGTGTCATATACTTCTCTCTCTCTCTCTCTCTCTCAGGTTCCTACTATAAGCAGTGACGTCGGCCCCTGCTGCGTGTGCTGAATTCTACTTCCTTATCCTTCCTTTTGTGAATTTTAATTTATTTCATTGTCCTGTTTGTCACTGTACCTTGGTCAGAGGTGGCTGGGTCCTGTGCTTATTCAAAACCATCAGAGATTTATTTCCCATCATGCCTCTCTCAGGCTGACCTACTGGACATTGGGTAGCTTTCTGAAGCATTGTTGATCTTTTTTATTCTTTTATTTTTACCCTTTCGTTTTTATGTTGTGGTTCAATCAGCTCAACACCAAGAGAAGGAAAATATGTTGCTCCTACTACTGTCCAATCATGACTTTCTCTGATCATGGAAATCCCTGGAGGCTGTAATGAGAGGAACTTGTTCTTTTTTTTTTGTATGGACATGTTGTTGTTTCATTGTTTTGTCTGAACATGTGACAAGGAGGACACAGGATGCTGTTTGTATGTGTGTGTGTGTGGTGATTCTCTTGTTGTGGCCATGTGTTTGGTGTTGGTCCAGCAGAGGCTTGAGGATCTTCTAAATCACGTCTTAATCCACACTGGACAGAGCTGGATCTTGGATCCCCTTCCTCAAGGATGATTTTTTTAAGTGTTTGAAACACAACAACAACAAATTGAGAGGACAAGAAACACACAAAAAAAAATCATTTTCAAGAGCATTGGTCATTCACTGTATAATTGAACTTGAGGAGAATAAGTTGTGGTCATCAGTGGACACTTTGACCTTGACTGCGCAGGTCAAGTTTGGTTGTTGTCTCTGTGTCTCTATCAGTCTTTCTCTCTCTCTCTCTCTCTCTCTCTCTCTCTCTCTCTCTCTCTCTCTCTCTCTCTCTCTCTCTCTCTCTCCAGGATGCATTGCTACTGCTGTGTTTGTTTGTGTATGCATGCAAGCTGAAGGTAAACTCCACAGTGTTATATTATAGCTCGAGAGTTTAAGTGTGAACGTAATATTTGTTTGTTTGTTTTCTCCCCTCCACCCTAGATACATACTGTACAGCAGAAACTAAAAACTGACTTTGGTCGACCCTCTTTTTTTTTTTTGTTTGTTTTTTTTTGTAATTCTCCTCTTCTTTCTGAATTCTCCTTTTATTCCATTTTGAGCTCTTGTTGAACAAGCAACAGCAGTTTGCAATATTTGCATGGTCAGTAAACAGTGAAACATCCAACTGTGGCTATTTGCAAATAGGGCATTTGAATTTTTATTTGTTTTTCAGTCATTTCAGTTTCAGTTTTTCAATATTGTTTAAGAACAGTGAGGAGCACCACTTTCATATGTAAAATACTAAGGCACTAACTAAGTTGACAAAAAAATAATATCAAAAAGAAACTATTTCATAAGCATTGGTAGCTAAACCAGAAAAGGGAAAACAGCCATGACCCATAATACAAGGTGCAAGTGTTTGTGTTTGAATGCATATACTGTGTCAAACCATCTATGCCTTTTGGCATGTGTGATGCACCACACTTGCATATCATACTTGTACTGTACGTCCTTCTCATGCTCTGGGTGCTTTCCCCCTGTACATTGTGTTCATTTACATTCCAAAACCAGTGAGGCCAAAGGGATCGTACTTCCTGTTCCGTGCATTCCCATGCTGCACTGCAGAGAGCGTGAACTGGGTTCCTGTGGCCAAAATTAGCAGCTGAATCAAAATGCACACACACACGGCTCCTTTAGTTGATGCTGCCATGCATGTCCTGGAAGGCAGACTGTTATCGGAGCCTGTGTGTGTTGGCATATCTGTGGCCATGGGGAACATGGTTGCAAATATGCTGTTTCTACAGTTATTTTGTGATTTTATTGTGGTTTCCTTCTTGGCAGAGGGTTTTGATGACTCTTCCACTGGGTCCATTTCTGCTGTGGCTAAACTGCATTTGGTGCATTTTCCCTCCATGACTTTTATGAGCTTTCATTATTATGCTGCATAGACATTTCTTGTTTCTGGAAATTAAATTGGCTCTATGGGGTTTGTGCCAAATAGCTCACCTTTTCAGGGATTTGATTGTGGTTGCACCGTGTCAGGGGGACTGACAGTTGTCAATCATGTTCACTAGCTTGTTCTTTAGTACTTTTCCCCTTTTCAATTAGGACTTTGTTCTTTGATTTATCTTTCGGACATTGTGATATTGTTTACAATATTGTATCTATATATAATTCCATGTTTTTTGTACATGACTAATTAAATGGGCATCTTATTCCATCACAAAGAATTCTCTGTAGTATAACTTCTGTCCTTTCTGTTTTAGAGAAAGAAGGACTGCATTGAAGTGATTGGCCCATGCCAAAATACAGTGCTCTGACCTGCCTCTACTGCTGATTTTAATTTGTTTTCTTCTGTTATTTGTCAGTTTATTTTACAATATGTTCCATTTTTATGTTGAAATACATCTATTATGGGCATTCCAAACATGTATTCTACATTCCCAACACCGTATATAGCACTATAGTCCGAAAAACGGGAAATGTTGTCCATACTGCTGGGTCTTGAACATCAAGCTGTAGGACTTTATTTTACTATCTGGTCAGTTAAACCTGAAAACTTGAGTATAAGATTAATTGGAAGAGCAATTGTAAGATCAGAGTGGGGAAAGTTCATCATGTACTGTATGAGACTGCCGTTATCCATTTCAGGCAGTTAAGAACAAACTCAAATGGATTTCACACTGCAGACTTAATGCTTTTTTGATGTCCATGCGAGAGCTATCCATGTTTTTGTAGCATTCCACCAGTGCCTCATATCACTCAAGGAAAGTGGGAGCACTGTCAGCCATTTGGGGTCTGGTATATTCACAATGGCATGGAGCACTGTTGTCATTCCTGAAGTGGGTGTCATTCCTTTCCCACAATTTGACCCTTGCAAAGCAATTTGTTCTGTCTCATTCTAGTTCTCCAGGATGCCATACCTGATGAACCATAGTATTGTTAGCTTATAAAGCTGTGGTTGAATCCCACCCACCCAACCCAACCATGCCTTCTCCTCCCATGAGTAACTAGACCAAGGTGTGACCGCTAGTTGTCATGACAATGGCCCTCTTGTACATTGAGCTCTAAAGATTCCTTGTCAATACATTCCATTCATGCATGGTGTGTCTTTTGAGGTTTTGTTTTAACTCTCTGAACAGGACATCTATACTGTATTCATATGCAATGGGGCATTCCACACAGTCTGTTTACCCTTTGACCTGAAAGCTGAGTATTTGGTGTGATTGTGTATGCTGGAAGCTAATCTGCTGGTTATCCAACTATCTTTGGTAGTTACAATTAAGATAGTTAGCCTTATGCTGATGTTTTTTAAGCAAACTGTCCCATTTAACATATCCATTTACAAGAAGTTCACAACCAATTTCCCATTAACTTTGGGAGTTTGCTTTTGTGTATATGTTTGTTTCTGATCAGCTCATTTGGAGCTCAGTGGCAACACCACACTCTTGTGCATGTTTTATGCTAAGCAGCTTGAGCTTGGTGGACACACACATCCTCTGGGTGCTGACTTCGATTTCAGTCATGTCCGTACTCAGTAGGCAAGAGAATGAGTCTCACTTCAGAAGTAGTTTAATCACTTGAACAGTTTAATTAACCTTCAGTCCTCCAGGGTTAAATCAAGGACTTAATCATGTGAACCGTAATTTTTCACTGGAATTCAATAATTGAAAATCAGCTGAGCACAAAACAAAGTAGTAGTAGTAGTAGTAGTAGTAGTAGGTTCTTTTGAATGGTGGCTCGATCAACTGTTTACAGCATACCATCAGAATTTACAACTAGAAGGGTCTGAGAATGCAGACCTTTGTCAGGGCCATACGCCATGTCGCACAACATTAGCAAAAGTGAAACTACAGGAGTCTTCTCAAACTTTGACCCATTCAACACCTTTACACTTTCATGTCAAAATCAGGCCTGTAGCTTTTCAGTAAATCTGCACATAGACAAACACTGGCAGAGGTAATCATGCAGCCTACCATTGTTCAGGCCATATTGTAACAAAACCAGCAGCAGTAGTACAACAGGCTAAATGACTTCATTTGAAAATGATCAGGTTTAACTGGTTGATGGTTGCTGTCAGTATGGTAGTTTGAGCTACAATCATTGTGTCCTAATCAGTTTATAAGACTTTATTGGACTGTTGGTGGCACTAATATTAAATGTTGGAACAATTGTGAAAACATTGGGGGCAGTTTCTCTCACTCCCTAGCATTGTTTATCTTTACAATGCAGGTTTACTGTCATGAAGCACACAAACCTGCTCTTATCCCAAGTTTGGTACACTGGGGTTACGGTATATCAAAATACTTGTCTTGTGTTTCTTATACTGTGCTGAGGTAAATGTTAGTATGATTGGTGTTGGTATCATTCCCATTGCAGACAACGTGAAATTCAAGTGCAATTTTTTAATCCAATACTCTTTTGTTTTGGGGAATGAGTGGGAGAGACCAGTTCAAATTATTGTAGTATACAGTACAGTTACTCTGGAACAATCACGTGTGTTTTGCAAATTGCAACAATTAGTCTTTATCATAAGATTCAAATGTGATTTCCATATTTATTTTTTACATTAGCTAGAGTGTGTATATACACTGTAGCAAATTACTTGGTGAGTTATGATTTCAAAAAAGATTGTAACAATGTTTTGGCTGCTTGGAGCAATAAAGTCATGCTGCTTAGCAGAGAAACAGTTCTTGTGTGTGCTGCGTCCTGTATTCTTTCGGTCTTTCTGTGAGATCTGTGAGGAACCATATAGGTGGGGCTGCCCAATCATAGATCTGGTTCACCTGCATGCCTGGCATGTCTCTGGGTCCTCGCATGTAGTAATGTTGATGGACAGCCCTTAGAAAAGTTGTCTTCACCTATCCTCTCCTTGTGGAATGCTGCCTCCTAGTGTTTGTGAAAAGTGAATACATCGTGCTATATAATATAATATAATATATATATATATATATATATATATATATATATATATATATATATATATATATATATAATATAATATAATATATATATATATATATATATAGTGTTTTTATTTTACACAATTTGACTGTTTCCTGGAGAGCAAATGCAGTCTGTGTCTTGACCAATGAAACATCTTGTAGTCTGTGTGTGCCTGTATATTGTCCTCCACAAAATTATTCCTGAATTGTAATGTGTTTTTTGTGAAGTTACCATACTTCAACATCATATTAAAGTACCAGGGTGGTCCCCCCACCACACACACTACCAGAAACAATGACTGAAATCAGACATGCACATCTCAGACAAAGCTTCCAGCTGTGTGTGCAACAGTGTCTGAAGGAGTTCTGAAGTGTTCAACACAGGCTGTTCCGCAGACTGCTGCTGCTGCCCTGAAATGAGATCATTAATTTAATGTTCTGAGGCATTATGGCTTAACTACGCAAAGTCTGCATGGTCCTTTTTTGAGACTCCAACAGAAGGAGTGTTTAATTGCTTCAAATAAGCAGCCTGTGTAATGACCTGTGAAGGGAAGCTTAATAACAGCAAGTCTTGTCATGAGCAAGTTAGCCTTTTCTGCCATGTGCGCTATTCAGAAAAGATAGGCCCACCAAACATATCCAAGTTCTACAGCCTTTGAAATTTTACAGTATATGTAAACTTGCAGCATGTTCACATACCCTATACATATTCTTCATCACACTAGTGAGATATCTTCCTATTTTCTGAACATAATCCCATTTAATGAATTTTTACAAAGTAATGTTCATATGATAGAATCGTGGCCTTGCAATATAAAAACCCTAAATATAATCAATCTAGTGAAGGAAATGTATGCATTTTCTTTTTCCTGTTTCCTAATACAGGTAAGGCACATCTATGGAAGTCCTTGTGTTGTGTAAGAAATTACATTTATTGTCCATGTTAAGTATGGCAGACAGATAAGATTAGCCTAGGCTACTAATTAAACAATCTACTACATTTGCCAAGAAAGTTTGTAGAAAAGGTTCTTGTTGCTTACCTGTGAGTGTGCAAGGTTGCAGGTACAGGCATAGGCATACTGAGACCTGGAGCTTCAAACACTTGTTTCACGTGTTGAAACATGGAATAACTACACACACCCACCTCTCCGTCGTTCAGAATAGCATAAACCTTCCTACCCACCCTTTGAAAACAAGGAAGAAACGAAAAGAAATGCATTGTGAAAGTATACCTGCTGGAGCTTTCCAGGTGTGGCAGCTAACGTCTACCGACGCGTACACACTGTTCTGTGGAGCGTTTCTGCTTTTGGTTGCTTTAATTCGTGCGATTGACTTTTTTTCCCCCAAGTTTTTTTAAACACTTGCTGGAGGCACATCTTCAGGAAAAACCGGTAGAGAGGGTCAGCAGGGTGTGTCGCGGTGTAGCCTGCGCTGGCATGGCATGAGCGTGTGAATCAACATCGACAGGTTGCAATAGTGCACTAACAATGTCGTGCCTGCCAGTAATAGTGTTACTGCACACTAGACAAGACACCCGTTTTATTTTGGTCATGCTTATTCGGTTGAGTGCCTTAATATGTTGAATTAAAGCAACAATTTGGGAGGCCTATTTGACTACATCATGACTGTTCCTCTACTGTCCACAGTCGATCTACAGAATACAATAACAGATCTAAAGTTATTATTAACAACTGTTTTAGGCTAGGCCTACTTATTACGTTATACAGGCCTAATGTTCGCCAAGCTTTTCGCAGAAATTAGGCCTACATGTTAAACACTAAGCTAAGCTTCGCGTCTTAGTTTCATTTGCTTTACATTGGAAGAGAGAGAAGGCCTACATTTTACTCTTTTAACATCATTGCATGGTTTGCTTCTTTAACTCTTCTTTAACTCTATATGTAGAAATAAACGAACAAACCCAGACTCATCTCTCTTTCCCTCCCTGTCAAACACACCTGTGTGCTTGTTGGTTTGATAAAGCCACAGCATTCCCAGCGCGCGGCGTGAATCAGCAGGCAGTTTGGCCCTGAGCTCTCTTCCCCGCGTAGGAATGACATCGGACTGGTTTGTGATTAGCTGTCTCAGAGCATTTGCTACCCTCCAACCATGCGCAGCGCCAAAATGTAAGGTGTTGAACTGTAAAAAATGCAACGCGTTCTGAAGATTACCTGTCATTTTGGTTGATATGGTTATTTTTATGGTTCCCTCACACGCAGCTAAGATGAGACGATAGTGAATATATCAATAGACTCAGTATTAAATGCTGTAGGCTATTCACTTGCAATTCACATCTTCAACAGTAGCCTATAAACTGTCTTTACGCTACATGTGTTTGCCATGTGGGGAAACAAGCAACCCCATGAATGGAGAAAAAGAAAATCCCAACTAAGGTTCGAGCACCTGACATGCACGCATAATATAGGCTACACACGTCGTTTCAGCTTAACATGAAGTGTCAAGGTGTTACTGTGCGACAGTGTTTCATTTTTCATCCACTAGATGGGAGGCAAGGACAGAACAGAACCAGCAGTGTAACAGTACAGTATAGTAGGCCTACACTAAACAGAAATAAATTCTACCCACAGCGTTCATCCATATTATACAGTCATCAGGAATATGGGACTGAAAATGCATCCTTTTGGAACTTTTGGAGACGATAATAACGCACTCTCTCACTCGTTTGTGACTGCGACCGCTATATTCAAAAAGCAACAATATTTTAGTAGTGTATTGTGATCATCATTTTCACTCAGAATCAGTGTTTTATATCCTTATGCCCCCCATTTGCATGAATTACTCTATTCCTGTAGCCTATAAACGAAAGCATCAAAGGAAGTATTAACAAATACAACCCCAAAACAGAAAGTTGGGACATTGTGCAAAATGCAAATAAAAACTAAATGTGATAATATACAAGTCTCGTAAACCCATATTTAGCAGCAAAAAGGACACAGACAACCTATTTAATGTTGAAAATGAAAATTTGGACTATTTCATGGAAAATATATGTTCATTTTGAATTTCATGCCAGCAACATGTTTCAAAAAAAGTTGGGACGGGAGCATGTTTACCACTGTACTGCTTCACCTCTTCATTTAACAAAATTCTGTAAATGTTTAGGAACTGAGGAGACTATTTGCTAGAGTATTGAGAATGAAATGTTGTCCCATTACTGCCCAATACACGATTTCAGTTGCTCAACAGTATGGGGTATTCTTAGTCATGTTTTTCATTCCATTATGCACCTAATTTGACAAATCTGGACTGCAGACAGGCCATTTTAGCACAAGGACTCTTCCTCTATGGATAAATACTATTTAAATATGTGCAGAATTTATTTTGCCATTGTTTTCCTGAAATATTCAAGGTCTTCCCTGGAATAGATATTGCCTGGATGGCAGTATATGTTGCTCAAAACCTGTATACACCTTTCAGAATTGATTGTGCTTTGCCAAATGTGCAAGATGCCCATGCTGTAGGCGCTAAGGCGCAAATGTCATTTTCAACATTTGATATGCTGCCTGTGTCCTTTTTGCAAGTAAATATGAGTTTAAGAGATTTGCAGATTATTACATTCTGTTTTTATTCACATTTTACACAACGTCCCAACTTTTTCTGTTTTGGGGTTGTATAAGAAATCCTGCCTATTTTCTTGACAACTATTTGGAGTGGGTTAATTTTCAAGACATGGTTGTAGCCTATTGAGGATTTTGTTGTTCTCATAAGTAGGCTAACATTTTAGTCACTTATGTGATTCATATTGTGTCACAGAGTTCAGAAAGTCACGTACTGAAGGAATTATCTATCTTCTGTTTTTTTTTTTTATTGCATTGATTTTGTGTGTGCGTGTGCATGACTTGTGTGTGTGTGTGTGTGTTTGTGTGTGTGTGTGTGTGTTTGTACGCATGTTTAGGCTGCCTGATATCACCCCAGCAATGAAATGTATTGTTTAATTCTCAGTAGAGAGCAAAGTGGAAGTGTTTTTGGCCAAACATCTGTTTACAGTCTTGTTTTACTTGGGTTGATTACCTTCATCTTCTTCTGAAATTCAGTCAGCACCTCTGTGTCACATTCTTTCCTGCTATTGTGTGCACAGCTAGCTCATTTATGGCTGGCCATAGCTGAGGAAAATGTGACCTTAATCAGTGTGGACCTGCAGCAAGTGTTGGGTTGTGTCCAAAGCCACCTCCAAGCTGCTGAGTTGTGGCGGGAAAGCTTTACATGCCTCTGAATGGAACATGGGTGGGGGTGGGGGTGGGGGGGGGGGGCGAAGGCATCTCAAACCTTATGGTAACTCTGGCCAATTCCAGGAATGCCTGCCTGGTCTGGAGCATATCAGGTCTACTGGGAATGCTGAAATTTAAACTGGGAGTTGAAGGGGTATATTTTCCTGAGAAGTAGGACAAAGAAAATGCCTTTTAGTTCTGCAGGATTGTAAAATATTATCAATCAATATCATCACTAAAAAAAAAACGGTAATGTGTCCAGGGTATCCGGTTTTCCTGTTACCAATCGTTTAAAAATCTCGGACTTATTTTGGTCTTAGGGTTAAAAATCTATTGAGATGATGGATTTGTTGTCTTGAATATCACAATAATGTGCCTTTTTTCTCTGTTTTTGAGTTCCTGTTTTCCCAGGCTATTTTTACCGCTGTGTGATGTGCCATTGCATCAGTGGCTTATGTCAGTCATCTTGGGCACCAATGCAAGATATTTCATAATAAATCTGCTCGTTTTGTCTCTAAGTTTGGGTGTGGGCTTCAACTATTTTACATCTAGTATGATAACGCTAAAACTAAAGTAAAAACTAATTTTGGTACTATAATGGCAAATATTGATTATGAAAATTGTTACATTAAACATTACAGATCAACCATAAATGTTTGTGAATCAAGAAAAGACCAACAGAAACTAAATAGTTGTCAATAGTATGTGTACATAAAAACCAACCTGAGGGACCTTCATTGTGTAGGGCCCATTCATCTGCCATGGGCCCCTTGTCACTTTGGGCCCAATGGTGCATTCATGACCACCTGGAGTGGGAGAATTATATAGTTTAGGGGGGGTACGTCACACCTGAACTGGGAACTTTGGGCTTTAAAGTGGGAGCTTTGCGAAAGCCCCCAGGAGAATGTTTTGACGTCACTCAACATAGTGAAAGATAAAAAATGGACTTGTTCCAGGCCCAAATCAGTAATTTCCTTCTTTGTTTATGTTCACTTATACTCATAAGCGCAGGTGATTGTGATATTGAACAGTACTTCCCAGAGTACCTTTGAGTAACTATGTGATGTTAGCCTTCTGGCTACCTATATGAACATTAGCAACATAGCCCGTTTGTTATTGTCAAGTGAACGCTCTCAGTTCGGAAGTAGGCCTAGTTCCAAAGTGGGGACCTTCCCACTTCCCAGCCACATAAACGTACAAGACCAGCTGCTGCACAGCTTATGTCAGCACTTAGTTGCAGCCCACGCAATGTTATACTCCTGTTGAACTTAACGAGTCACTGTCATCACCCCTATTTCTACATCCTGAACAATGGACACATACCTCTGACATAAACTAAAATCACCAGTGACTAAACTCTAAGTTCGTCTAAAAATTACATGGCAGAAAGCATGTCCCCAAACAAGATGAATCAGAGTTAGATCTGTTATTGATCTCAATATCTTGTCTATTTTCAATTAGCTATGTCTCTCGTAGTGTCAAACAGACAATGTTAGAGGTACAAGGTACACTGCAATGCAGGCTGGTAAAAATCTTATATTGGAGTTGTTTTTGAATTATCACATGTTGTTGCTACCAGAACAGGGGGCATCTCTATATCTTTAGGAATCCCTTAAATATATAGGCCTAATATATATAAATAGCCTAGGGTAGGCCTGCTGGATCAGGGGCGCCAGTCGGGGCCCAGAATTATTGTCTATAGCAGTGCCACTGTACTGGATGTTCTGGCTCACAATACAAACACACAGCGGACACTCATACACATCTGAACTCAATTGAGAGTACAGAACGGACACGTTTTCAGCTGTTTTTTTTTTTAATTCAGGTGAATATTTAGATTACTAGAATACTAGAATAGGTAGTAGGTTATGCACAAAAAAAAAACACTGCAGCAACATCAACGAAAAAAACTCCTGTTCCGAGAAGTAGGCTTACGACGGTGTGTGGGAGTGTCAGTTCTGCCTCTTCAGTCTGACAGCTGCTACAGTTTGTGAGATGACAGCAGACTATAAAAAGGGACCAATATCTTTGTCAAAGTTAACGGTATTGTCTCTTGGGGAGAAGTGCGCTTTGAACCTGTTCTGTCGACTGTCTCCTCTGGATGTATGCGCAAATAGCGGGAATTTACACAGATTTACGTTTCGGAGACCCACACATTCATTTCTTACTACATCTTTAGCCTATTTAATTCCAGTAACCCTTAATCCTCGGATCTGCGATGGCAAATGGATGTGTCCAAGTCTTCGCTTGCATTTTAGCGTCCGTAGGACTTGTCTGCCTGATTACATCAACGTGTGTGAATGAATGGAAAACCAACGGATACACAAACGAGGGGGTGAACTCGTTCAAGGAGTACGTCGGGCTCTGGATGAAGTGCTCAGTGCATGTGACTCAACTCGAATGCACTGTGTTCGACTCACTTGAGTCAGTTCTCTACCAACGTGGTAAGTCATCCACCACGCTCTCAAGACTGCTGCATTGGACATATTATGTGAGGGCAGCCTTTTTTTTTTTAATTATTCTCTATGCCATATGCCCTGTCTGATTTGATTTCCTCTGACAAAATATTACCTCTCTGCTAGTCGTGTATATCACGTTCACCTTTAGCCTTCTGTGTCTTTGAACTCTGCAGGGGAGATCCAGTGGACCAGGGCCATGATGATCATCAGCATCATTCTGTCAGTGTGTGGGTTAACTGTGGCCGTGTTGGGCATGAAGTTCACACTGTGCCTAGATGTAGATAAGCAGGTGAAAAACAAGGTGGCGTTCGTTGGAGGGATCCTTCTCATTTTGTCAGGTAGCTTGATGCCTTACTGTACATTTGATCACATCTGTGATGCGCCATTTAGTAGGTTCTCTCAAAGCTTTACTATAGCAATAGGCTACCTTGATCCTGGGACAACTGAAATGTGTCTTGTTTAATAGTTTCAAGCCAAACAATAGAGCATCTTTTTAAAATCCTAAAAGCTTCTCTTAACACACTAACAGCGAATGTGCATTGAGTGTATGTGCATCTTAATTTTTGCAGCTCAGGTGGTACACTAGAGTGTTGATGAGATGATCCATCCATGAAATAGCATGACACAAATGTCAGATATATGTTCAGTGCCCCTATGGTTCTATTAATACAGTGGTTTTCAAAGTGTGGGGCGGGCCCCACTAATGGGGAATAGAGACATGACTGGTGGGGCGCGATGAACAGGAGGACATTTGTATTTTGTTATACATTATCTTTAATAATGCCTTTATTTTTTGACAATGAAGATCATAGATTTAAAACAAAATAGCCACACACAAACATTGGAGTCATAAACAGACTGACAAATGAACTAAAATAACATCTGATCCAGCAGACGGAGACGGGAAATGTAACGTGGTACCAAAATGCAAAAAACACTTTAACGTCACCATTTTTCCAGGTTGATCAGGGGTCAGGTGGGGCTTGAAAATTCCCCACCTCCAAAGTTAGGGATGACAGACAAAGTTTGAGAACCACTGCATTAATATCACTCTAGATATCATTAGTGGTGTTGATTCGTTTATCTGAATCTCTCAATCTGTGGCATCGCCACAGAACATTACAGGTCTTTGGCATTTTTATTTGCTTTTGTTGAAAGTGACAGAGATGGCGCCATCTCTACACACTATAGGTGGCGCCATCACACTATAATCAAGACGTCAATACATTCTTTTCTCTGCTCTGTTACAGGGGTTTGTGCATTGGGAATAGTGTCTTGGTATGCCAATGGTGTGATTACAAATTTCCATAATCCTAAACCAGAAGAAAAAAGGTAAAAAATCAATTGAATTTTGATTCATGTGAATGCCTATTTTAACTGTCAGTGTAGTATCTACCATTATACTCCACAGTAGCATCAATGTGATGTTGTATACTTTTTTCCATATTCTGGCAGACTTGTACATATCTGAGTGAAGGACTAAGGTAAATGTTTGGGTCACTGAGTGCCACACTGAGTGTGTTGTTCTTCCACAGGTACACCCTGGGCAAGTGCCTGTTTTTGGGTTGGGGAGGAGCTCTCCTGTCCTTCATAGGAGGGGCGCTTCTGGCCTGCTGTAGTTTGTCACGTTCCGCTTCACGCAGAAGCTATGCATCGCCACCTCCAGTCCCGATGACCTCTGAAAAAGACTATGTGTAGGAATCCCACAGAACATCCCACGGGACGAGCTTGGTGCCATTCACGGTGCTCCTTTACAGCCAGACCACAACACGGTACTCTCTCAGCTGATGGTGGATTTGTTGTCACGTGTCAAATACAACCACTGACATTCTCCATACACTAACCAACATTGAGGCTTACAGACATTAGCCTCAGTAAAACAGTATTTAATGATAATGATCAACCTGTAACAAATGAAGGATACTTTTATTAAAATGTTGCAGCTGTCAGCGAACCATGTTGTCAAATGGAATAATATTTGTCTATTAATTTGCTTATCGTGTTTTTCTTTTTTTAATAATCAGTGTACTTGGAGTGGTAATTTTACTCAATGATTACCTTCAGGTTATCTTTGCTAATTAACTTACATGTGTGCCTGTTATGAAGAATTCGAAATAATGTGTTGGTTTGCAGATGTTAGTTTATTTTGAAAAAAATTCTGCGGGTATTTTTTACTTATTTATTTAGGAAATAGACAAGGAATGAAATGTAGATGTAGATGTCTTTTTGTTATTTAGAGCACTGCTGCAAATGATATAAGTGCCTCAAAAAGTCATTGTCTTGTCCTTGTTTCAAATGTTTTAGTAATTTAGTATTTACAGTAGGAGGAACATAACTTGATCTATGGACATATAGTTAGTGTGTCCCTTTCTCTGAAGAAAAAACGTATATTTAAATTATGATGATGTACAATACTACTATTTTTGTATTAGTCTTGTGCAGAGCCGGACAGTAACGGAGTACATTTACTTGAGTACAGTACTTGAGTACAATTTTGAGGGATCTGTACTTTACTCGAGTATCATTTTTGGGGAGTACTCATGACAAGTACATTTGAGAGGCAAATATTGTACTCTTTACTCCACTACATTTCTATCCATAACCGTGAGTACCCGTTATTTCTTATACAAAAAAAGGAAAAAAGAAAAATCTCAGAAACCCTCAATTTGTTGTTTCCCTCTCAAACGTGATTGGATTGTGCAGGCGCCACTGATTGGGACAGCCTATCAGCAATCACCTTCAGTTTTCCGCCAAAGTCAACTCCATGGTCAGATTTAGATAAGAGACGAAACCATGGACGAAACAATGGATGAAGACACAGCAGGTCCATCCCGGGAATGTGCCAACCTGTGGCCCCACCTCGCCAGACTATTTCAATTTTCTGAACAAGTTAATGATAGTTTTCGCTTCAAGTGTTTCAATTACAAAATAGTATTTTAAATACATGTATTAGAAATACTGCCCATCCCTGGCAACATAAAAATAGGAAAGTGACTTGATTTTACTTTCAATTCCTTTTACATTCTCCAAGGTATTAACATTAACATTTTTCATAACTCCATGTAGGACGTTTCTGTACATAAATGTAAGCACTGTGGCAGTATTGCAATATTTAGAAAATGTAGGCTACTCTTGTACTCTTGATACTCCAAGTACTTTTAAAAACAAGTACTTCAGTAGAACAAGTAGACATCTGACTGTTGTACTTTTACTTATACTTGAGTAAAATTTAGCAAAGGGTATCTGTACTTTTACTCAAGTAATGAAGCTGTGTACTCTGTCCGCCTCTGGTCTTGTGTTTTTTATTTGTAGCTAGTTGTGGAAGGAGTGAGAGTGTTGTGTCCTTTGCCATGTCTATTTTTACTATGTCTGTGTGATTAATTTATGCTTTTAATTACTAAATCATAAATGTAATATACATCATCATACTGTATTAAAACATTTGCTTTGTAGCTCAAGAATGATGTGTGTGTTTATTAAACAATTACAGATTGCAGCTTTTTTTTTTTTTCATCAGTAAATTTAAGAAAATAGAAAAACACGAGTTCCTGATACATTCGCATAACACATTAATAGGCTATTTTACATGGACTATGCCAGATGGTGCAGAGTAGGCTATAAATGATCCATGTTGCCAAACATGTCTTTTATCAGAATTGATGTGGTTATTGTAACCTAACTCTATGCCGTCGTGAATATCTCGTATCTATCGTAGACTAAACTGAGTTACGAATAGCCTATAATAGCCTACTAGGCTACAAATGATATTTTAAATGCGAATGGTGGTACTAAAATACTGCAGCAACAGATTCACGAGAAAAACTGCTATTTCAAGAACTGTGACGGTGGGCGTGTGGTAGTGCCAGTTCTGCCCCCTCAGTTGTGTGGCTGTTTTTCGGATGGCACACAGCTGTTGGAGTTAGTACGTTGACAGCAAGCTACAGAACGGGACCAGAAGCTTGGTGAAAGTTAACGGTTCTCTGGCGAAAAGTGCGCTTCAAACCTGGTTCTGTAGTCTGTTTCCTCTGGCGGTATTTTGCGGAAATTCACAACACAGATTTACGTTTTGCAGGCCTGCACTTGCCCTTGGGTTTGTGGTTCTTATTATCTTTATTTAATTACAATAACGTGAAACCCTCGGATCTGCCATGGCAAATGGATGTGTCCAAGTTTTCGGTTTCTTTTTAGCCTCTGTGGGACTTATCTGTCTGATTACATCCACTTCTGTGAACGAATGGAAAACCTACAGTCACTCACACGAGGGGATGTTTAAGTCGTTGATGATCAACGTCGGGCTCTGGATGGAGTGCTCAGTGCCCAGCACCGGCAAATGGGAATGCTCTACGTTCGACTCAGTTCTCCACCTATCGAGTAAGTCATCTACCCCGCTGCCTAGCCTACTGTAGGCTATTGGAGATAGTGAGAAGGACCCCCCTCTCTCTCTTGGTCTTTTTTAATATTCACTATTTCATACCATATCCTGTCTGATTCTCCCCGGTAGAATTTACACAGTTACACTTCCCAAACATCAGTACAGTGCCATGTGGGTCATGGGGTATATTTCGCGTCTCCATGATAAAGATTTAGTTAGAAAAAATCTTTATGTAATCAACAATTATGCTAATTACAACAACCTTTCACCAATAACAATGCTTTATAATTATTTTAGACCCAATTTATCATAACTTAAATTTAACTAAAAGACTTAGTTGACAGATTTTTCTGTTATCTACATCATTTTTTCAAATAAATACTTCACGTCTTACAAGTTTAAGCTCAGCAAATACTTGTCATGTTAACTTTGAAGTCTGTTCTATGACTAAAAAAGTTTAATGATAAAAACTCATTCCATTTTTTTTGTTTTCTCTCTACACTTGAAATGTACCCGAATTATAGAATGACCCATGTATCTGTATATCACTTCAACCTTTAGCTTTCTGTGTCTTTGACTCATGCAGCGGAGGTCCAGTGGACCAGGGCCATGATGATCATCAGCATCATATTGTCAGTGTGTGGGTTGGCTGTGGCCGTGTTGGGCATGAAGTGCACAATGTGCGTAGATGATGACAACCGGATGAAAAACAAGGTGGCGTTCATTGGAGGGATCCTTCTCATTTTGTCAGGTAGCTTGATGCCTTATACTGTACATGTCATCACATTTGTGATGTACCACTTAGTAGGTTCTCTCATAGGACTGCTACAGCAATACCTTGATCCTGGGACAACTGAAACTGTGTGTCTTAGACAGCTTCAAGCCAAACAATAGAGCATCTTTTTAAAAATCCTTTGTAAAAGCTTGTCTTTCCACCCAGCAGCGAATGTGAATTGAGCCTATCTGTGCATATTAATTTTCCAGCTCACTATCCAAGTAGGTGGTACACATTAGTGTTGGTGAGATAATCCTTCTATGACATATCTTTCAGCATCTTTCAGTGACCCCATGGTTCCATTAATATCACTCACAGAACCACAGAACATTGAAGGTCTTAGGCATTGTTATGTGCTTTTGTTGAAAGTGACAGAGAGACCAACAGTTGCGTCATCACTACAATCAACACCTGTCAGGATACATTCTTTTCTCTGCTCTGTTGCAGGGGTCTGTGCCTTAGGAGTAGTGTCTTGGTATGCCCACGATGTGATCACAGGCTTCCATCATGCTAGAGAAGGTCACCTCAGGTAGGCTAAAAAACTATTGAATTTTGATTGATGTGAATGCCTGTTATTAACTATCAGGTTAGTATCTACCATCAAAACGTATACAGCATCAATGTGTTGTATACTTTTTTCCATATTCTTGCAGACTTACATATCTGGGTGAAGGATTGTGATAAATGTTTTTGTTCTTCCACAGGTACTCCCTGGGCACATGCCTGTTTTTGGGTTGGGGTGGAGCTTTCCTGTCCATCTTGGGAGGGGTGCTCCTGGCCTGCTGTAGTTTGTCTCGTTCCTCCTCACATAGAAGCTACATATCGTCTGCTGCCCAGATGACTCCTGGCAAGGACTATGTGTAGGAATCCCATGGAACATCCCATGGGACGAGCTTGGTGCCATTCCCCTGTCACTGTGCAGGAGCTCTGTGCAGGCAGACCACAACATGGTACTATTAACAGTTTCTCAGCTGGTGGTGGGTTTTTTTGTCACATGTATGAAATACAACCACTGAGAATCTTCATAAACCAACGACGAGGCTTACAGACAACTATAAAATTAAAATGCTGCAGCTGTCAGCTTAACTATGTTTTCAAAAATATTTGTCTATTAATTTGCTTATTTTATTGTGTTTTTCTTTTTTAAGAATCAGTATAGGCCTACTTGGGGTGGTAATTTTGCAATACTCAATTATTACCTTCATATGCGTCTTTCCTTATTAACTTACATGTGTAGTTATGAAGAATTCAAATGATCAGTCGATGTGTTTGTTTGCTGATTTTTTATGTATTAGCCTACAGAGCCCTGGAGGTGTCATCGCAAGATATTTTTGTATATTGAGAAAATGTGCACTCATTTTTACTAAATTTTGCACTCATTTTACTAAATTTTGCGCTCATTTTACTAGACTGTGTGTGTGTGCACAATTTAGTATATTGTTTGTCCATTTTACTACAAAGTGTGCTCGTTTTATTAAATTGTGCGGTCATTTTACAAAAACTAAAATGAGAGCACAATTTAGTCAAAGGAGCACACTAGTAAAATGTGCACACAATTTACTCAATTGAGAGCACAATCTTGAGAGCACGATTAGGCTAAGTAAAATTAGCACACAATTGAGTAAAAGGAGCTACTTGTTTCTAGATAACTTTTGTTATCTAGAGAAATGCAACTAATATAAATGTAATATAATAATAAATGTCATTGTCTTGTCCTTGTTTCAAATGATTTGGTCATTTAGTATTTGAGTGCCATGGAGAAAGTGAACAAAGCATTTCACTACATATAGTGACCAATACATTTGAATTGAATTGAATTTACAGAGAAACATAACTCGATCTATGGACATAGATCAAAACACCCATCAGTTGTATGTGACCATGGTCGTAGTATGCCTGTAAATTATGATGATGATGTACATACTGTAATTCTACTGTTTTTGTATTAGTCTCTTTTTATAAGTAGCCAGTTCTGGATGACATGCATGTTGTGTCCTTTGTTTCGCCTATTTTTGCTATGTCTGATGTGTTACAGTACATTCCTTTCATGCTTTTAATTACTAAATCATAAATGTAATGTACATCATCATACTGTATTAAAATATTTGCATTGTAGCTAATTCAAGAATAATGTTTGTGTTTATTAAATAGATTTCAGCTTTGTTTTTTTCATCAGTAAAGTGACCCTTAAAGGTGTAGGTTTTTGGACATTCTAAGTTCCGCAACAATTGAAGGTTCTAAAATTCTATGTTGAATTCAATGAACCCAGATATTCTTTAGAACATTCATTTCCCAACATTCCCGTCACACCGGTGTGACGGTACTCCTTTAAGGGTTAACATAGAAAGTCAGGAGTTCCTGATACATTCACATAATACATTTAAACTTTTAAACACTCCAGATGGTAGAGTGCTTAACATGATCAGTGTTGCCATGTGTTGCCAGTGTTGACAATTGATGTGGTTTCGAAAAGTAAAAACATAACACCCAACTTGGGTCAGTTAAGCTCAGTAACTAATTACACTAGCACTGACATTGTTCTTGGCTCTTAATATTATAATGTCTCAACATACATTCATCGTGTTCCAAATTATTATGCAAATTGGATTTAAAGGAGAATTCTGGTGTGATATTGACCTAAAGTGTGTTGAAACATGATACCGAGTGTGAACGTATGTCTCATAGCTAATCTCGGCTTGTCCCCTGCACTCAGAAATCTGGCGCTAGTTAGCCGATGCTAATAACAGTTTTTCGATGGGGGTGCCTCGGGCATCGGCCTAGCCATGCAAATAAATCACTGTTTTACACCATTTACGAGGCTCAAAGTAGCTCTATACTTCATTGGTAGACTTCTGAGGGCCTTGACATTTAAAACGAGACATTGAGAACTTTGAAAAAGCACTGGTAGTTTATTTACAAGACGATTTTCAAGCATTAAAATTTACAAATCCAACTCTGATTAAATATAAATCCCCCCCCAAAAAATGTAATAGTGATGATCCCAGACACCCAAAACGACATGCTGGCGGCTGCTTTCACTCGACTGTTGCATAAAAAAGTGAGTTAAATGAAGCTAACGAAAGATAGGCTTCTAGTCTAGACCAGGCAAAGCGTAAGCTTGTAGCCATTAGCATTCGGTAGGCTGTATTCACCAGACCCATGGCTGCACTGGACATGCAACTGTGTTCTGTTCCCAGAGCATATGCTTTCTCTGTCTATTATCTGCAGCGTTAGGGCCTCCTCTACTAAGAGATTGCTAGTTCACAAGGCAGTGAAGTTACAGGCTATGCCCGTGCTTCAAACGAAAAAGAAAAAGAAACTAAACGTTTTCCAGATTAGGAAATATTTCTTTAGTGTGATCAAATAAAGAGGCATAGCCTACAATTGGGGAGTAGTGATGTAAGTGTTCATTCAATTAAATGTGTGTGCGCGTCTGCACAAGTGAAACTGAACCACTGGAGAAATGAGGGGAATGATCCGCATATCCGTTCACCACAAGTTATGGTTTTGCGCCATTGTTAACATGCGATATTTCATGTGAGGTATTGTCAAGCAGTGAAGCAATTGTCAAGCAGTGAAGCAATGTTCACGTCATTCAGACAGAAGACAGGTGCTGCTTTCTCTAGGTATAAGTATTTCTGTCCCTCGAAAACTGTTTTAAAAATGGTATGTTTAGCAGTCAGTATTTCAGATTTTTCCCAGGTGAGAAACCCATGGACCCAGGCTAATAGCACCCGCACCTTCTCTCAGCAAAATTGTTCCATCGTCCTTGACTATTGGCCCATTGCCTATCGGAATCAGCATAATCTTATTGCACTATAAACAATTCACTTGCATTTTTGGAAAATAAATGTATGAAGGAACTGAGATTAGGCTATATATTTGTTTTATCAAGTGGTTAGATATCACGTTAGGCCTTTAAAAGGATGTTTATGGATGTTTGGCAGAAATTTGAATGTGAAAAATAGTGGCCCATCCTACTTCTCCACCCTGTTGAAAGATTCTGGCTATGCCACTGGTTGACCTGATGATTTCTGGAGTGAAGACGAGCTGCCTTTGGGACACTGGGTCTGAGGTCACCAGCATCAAAGAATCTCACTTCAGAGAACACTTTAAGGAAGAACAACTAAAGTCCACCCATTGGGTCATCCCAGTCCTTGGTTGTCTTGAAGCAGATATGGAGTGTTTTGGAACCACTCTTGAGTGGCGGTACATCTTTGTCCTGAGAGACACTCATCTGGATGTTGAAAAGATGAATGGGCTCCCTGGCATTAATGGGATGAACATTATCAAAGATCTGGTGACCTCTCTGGTAGGTGTGGATGCGAAGAGGATGAAAAGACATGGTGCTCCACCAGAGGCAAGCGTCCGGTGTGTTGGCTAGGAGACAGAAGGAGGTGGAATTTGTGGGTCCAGATGGCAAAATTTGGTTCGTCAAGGTGGCTGGCAGAGAAGTGATCACAATCCCACTGCACAATGAGAAGGTGATTGAAGGCTGGTGCAGGATACCTCCAACAGTAGAGTGCCAAGACCCCGTCAGGGTTATGAACACCAGTGAGGCCATAAAACTAATGCCAAGAGCCAGGGTAGCTGCAGTATCCAAGCCACAGAGGATCTATCCAAAAGTGGTGGTGGAATTTGAGGAAATGGATGGGGTGTTGCATGTCACAGGACTTAAGCTGAACAGTGTTTGCGGTACCGAAGACAGACACCAAAGTATGCCTGTTCCAGTACAGGTAGCTGCTGAAGAGCTTAACTCGGCGCAGTTTGGCCTGTTTGAGTGGACACTGATGCCTTAGACTTCACTTTTGATGTGTTGTTGGTGTACCTGGATGACATCATCCTCTTCTCACCTGACTTTGACTTGCACTGCAAGAGGCTGTTTCAGCGCCTGAGACAACATGGCTTGAAGCTAAAGCCCAGCAAGTGTTTCCTCCTGCGGTCTGAAGTGAAGTTCCTGGTCCACGTGATCTCATCCGAGGGCATCCGGGTGGAGTAAGAGAAGGTCCAGGTCCTGAGGACGTGGCTTTTCCCCACCAGTGTGCAGTGACCAAACCCACTTACAGTGAACAGTGTGCCATGGGGCCAGAGACAAAGCAGCTCACTCGACAGTTTGAGCACCTGAAACTACAACATGATGTCTTCTTCAGAACCATCCTTGACCCACAAGACAGAGAAGAGATCCACCAACTCGTGGTCCTGGAGCCCCTACGGCGCAGTGTGTTTGAGAGTCGGCACGAGCATGGGGGACACTTTGGAGGGCGAAGCACAATGGAGCTCCTCCGGTGAGAATATTATTGGCCGGGAATAGAGAAAGATGTGCAGAACTGGGTCCGGCAGTGTAGCTGGTGCGCTCTGGCCAAAGATGTCTTTCCCCACCATCAGACTCCCATGACATGCACCAACATCACAGCCCCACTAGAGGTCCTTGCACTGGATTACACTGCGCTGGAAAGATCCTCTGGAGGATATGAGAATGTCTTGGTATTAACAGGCATGTTCACCAGGTTCACGGTTGCTGTCCCCACCAAAGACCAGACAGCCAGCACGACTGCCAAAGCCCTCTTGAAACACTTCGAGGCCAGTGTAATCAAAGAGCTCTGCAGGATCTATGGCATAGGAAAGTGTCGAACAATTTGAATTTCCCCTTTGGGATCAATAAAGTATCTATCTATCTATCTATCTATCTATCTATCTATCTATCTATCTATCTAACAACACCGTACCACCCTCAAGGCAAAGCACAGTGTGAGTGATTCAACAGGCATGGTGCATGACATGCTAAGGACACTACCCCCCAAAAAGAAAAGGAATTGGAAAGAGCACTTACCTGAGTTGGTTCTTGCTTACAATAGCCGTGTTCCCTCATCAACAGGATGCAAAGACGTGGAGGACGACGAAGCTGAAGACCTAGATGAATGGGTGCGGAGCCACCATGAAAAGCTGAAGACAGCTGTCAAAGTCGCCAACACTGAAACCCAGGGTGCATCCAAGAGGCAAATGAGGATCTATGATCGCAGTTCCAGGGGGACTCTTGTTAGACCCGGTGATAGATTGTTGATGCACAACCAGGGGTTAAAGTGTGTGTGTGTGTGTGTGGGGGAGATGCACTTCCGCCACCTCAGATAAATTAATAATAAATATATTCTTTCATTCCAACGATATAGCGTGATGATATTGTTAAAATAAATGGTGAGTTAATTTTTCACATGTACAGGTGACCAAGAAGCTGGCAATTCTTGTCCAAAATGTATTGCAACACCACGATACTTAATATGTTGTCCAACGGTGAGTCATTTTTCGCTGTTGCACCGACACTGGATTTCAGGATTCCCCCACCTGCCAAATCCCACTTTAACCACTGTGCACAACCACAGCCACAGGGGTAGGAACAAGATACAGGATAAATGGGAGTCCACACCATACATAGTAGTACATACAGTGGGCGTACAATGATTTACGAAAGCCCCATGACACACTTACGAAAGACAGGACAGTTTGTTTACATTCACCTATACTGATGGGTTTGCTGATGGGTTTGCTGTAGCGCTACTGGCACCAAGCGCTACAGCAAACTCAAACTCACACACCCAACTACAGGTTGGATAACAAAGGCTTTCATACACTCTCAAAGAGTGTATTAATGGGATGATTCAATTACTGTAATGTTTAAAGTGTTTTGTAAATGTCAAGTCTGTTTAAGTTGTAATACAATGTGTGAATGAGAGAGTGATTGGGCGTTAGGCCACTGTTTTGATGTTTTATTATTTAAGAGTATTTTATTACTAGATTAAATATAGACATTCAAATTTAAATTAAATACATATTTATTTATATTTAAATTGCCTGTTATTATTATATATACCGACCAAGTTTATAGCGCTGGTGATTTTTAGGTAAGTGCCTCATCTGGGAAATAGACTGAATACACACATGTATACACACACATACATTTTAGTAGCGGAGCCATTCCTCACCCCGTTACACACTCATGATGGGTTCTCTAACAAACAAGTACCAACAAATTCTTCGGTCATTCCTCTTCATTGCTGTGGTCATTTATGATCCGATCAAAACCAGACAAACTGCAATTTTGAATAAACAGCATTTAGGTTTTTTAGTTTTTGAGCTTTAGGTTACTTTGCAAAGTTTGTAATACTGTTATATTGTATCTGGTATTCATCACAAACCTGGTTTACCTAATATGTGCATCTGGTTGAATATGCACTGACTGATCTTGGCTAAGTTGCGAGGAATTGTAAATATACACATTCAGTCAGTGTATATTTACACGTAAAGCTATACTCATCCTTAGTGGTTGATGTTTGCACATGGCACCCTCTGAGTTGTGTTTTAGGAAGCATAATGAGAGGAGACTGAAATTGCTGTGGAATTTCCTGTTTAGCAGTGCTGTGTTATCATTTCATCTCATGTCAAGATACCATGTTGAGACGTCTCTTAACTTATCATCCTGTGTTGAGGTTCCACACAACTTTATTGACATACATGAATATCTGTATTCATATTTGTTTTTCACATATTTTGTCTGTTACTTTCAATTTCAATTTGATCTGTGATTTGTCTGCAGTCATGTATGGCTTTTCCTGTCAGCATGCATTCCCATTAGTGGAGGAGATGTTGGTTCACTCCCTCTCTTATCACCACTTCTCAGCAGGTCCAGCTTCGCGTCCTAAAACACCCTTACTCCTTCTGTTTTTTAAGGGACAGAACTTCTCAGCATGATTCATTCATCTACTATAGGAACTGACTGATACATAGAGGTGTACACATATGATGGTTCCCTAAAGTTCTGATGAGTGTGTTTGAATAGGTTCATGAATTCAGGAAATTGAATGGGAGGGATGAGAACACATGACAGGATAGAACACAAGACAGGATCTACAGTATGCAAACCTCAGACTGTTACATGCAAAAGACACTCTGATCATGAGGACACACGATTTTTCTTTTAAACCGGGGGGGTCACAGTTAAATTCATCATTTACAGCAATGGCAAAATGTTCTTTGATTTAAAAAAGGGAATGTTTATAGGCCAAGTATACTTGCATATTTGTGTTCTGCATTTTACCCATCCGGGGGTAGTGTACAACATACCCTCATGCAGTGTACACCCATTCAAACACACACACACACATCCGGAGCAGTGAGCAGCCTTAATCCTGGCGCCCGGGGAATTGGGGGTTAGGTGCCTTGCTCAAGGGCACCTCATCCGTGGATGTGGATGTGGGAGAGCGCTTTTCAATCACTCCCCCCACCCACATTTTTCCTGCCAGTCAGGGATCGAATCAGCCACCCTTCATTCACAAGTCCGATTCCCTAACCAGTAGGCCACGGAGGAAAAAAGTCAATCACATTATTGCAGCGAAAAAGATGTATTCAGCAGGAGAAGTCATGTTGCTTGCGTTTACAATGTCCTTTCGTACAGTTTATTTTGGATGAAGTTTGTAGGGGTTTTTCCCTTTCATTTTATGAACTGTGAAAGATCGCCCTCTGCTGATAATTCTAGCTATACCACCACCACCACACACACACACACAGTCCAGGTTATAGCTCTTTCTTCACACGTGTGATATGTTTAGAAAAATTACTTGTTGTTTATTGTCATAAGTTCTAATAAGAGAATGACAATAAAGAGAATTAATGAACCTCTTATTGGCCTGACTTTGCACTAGTTTTTTATTGACTGTCTATGCACAATTTCAACAAATTTTGCTGCTCTTATTTTTTCATTATTATATGTGCCCTCTTATTTACTTATTTACTTACTTTTTGTTTACTTGAATGTTATGTTTGTCTGTGGACTTAAAATTGGTAAAATATGTCTTGTCTTCACCGTGGGATAGTGAGAAAAATTCGATCTCTTTGTATGTCTGGAACATGTGA
This sequence comes from Alosa alosa, assembly GCF_017589495.1. NCBI lineage: Eukaryota > Metazoa > Chordata > Actinopteri > Clupeiformes > Clupeidae > Alosa > Alosa alosa. Next base: position 18,442,433 of record NC_063197.1, on the reverse strand, counting down.
AGAAATTGACAATAAAGCTGACTTTGACTTTGACTTTGAAGAACTTCTACCTAATTCACTCCTCCCTATTCATGGGTTTCATCAGGTCTCTTTCCACAGGTGTATTAATCAAGCACCATGCAGTCTGCATTGATAATTAAGGTGCTTGATTTTATACACCTGGGAAAAGGGACCTGATGAAAGCCATGAATACTCCCATCTTAATGTGTTTGCCAAAAAGTCCTGAAGACTCAGTCCAAGCTACTATGTTTATTTCCAAGGAATATGAACACACCAAACTGAAAGCTAGAGGAGGCCTTGACAGTAACAAAAAAAAACTTTTTCAGATTACAACTGGTGATTACACCTTTGATGCACTTTCTCCCAGCACATGTTCTCATCAGTTCGAAAACACCCTTCTTTTCTCAGTTCTTAGGAAGCCCAGCCCATCACATCTTCACTGAGTTAAAACTGAGGGGGACGGTGAAGTGATGGCATAATCTTCTTCCATCATCCTCATCATCTTCTTCTTCTTCTTCTTTTTCCAGAAGGGAATCTTAATGATAATTAATGATAATTAACTATCTACCTGCTTGATGATAATTAACTACCTAAGGATCTAAACAATACAGTTATTTGGATTAAGACTAAAGGCCCTCATTTAAATGATGGGCAAAGTGCAAAGTCTAAAGTCTATCTAAAGCTTGTTTAATAGGCAATGTGCAAAGTCAGTCTATGAGCAAAGTGCTCATCGATTAACTAATGGCATCATGTGCCTTTAGCTGACCCACCGCTGCAAATAGATTTTGCATAGCTAATCAATTAGGGCCTTAAGAGATATAAATAGTCTGTCCACATCCAACACAGCTAACTGTCATCCCTCGTGAAATCATTTCCTGACCTCCTTTTCAGACGCACTTGTCATGAACTTTAGGGAGCAATGATCTCTGTACGTACGCCTCCAGGGGTATTAGTTCATAGGCATTAGTTGTTGAATAGCTGGAAGTAATGCAGTAGAGTTGAATGAAAATGGATTAGGAAATTACAGTTACGGTACTACGGTATTTGGTGCAGTTCTGAACATCTTAACTGAAGATAGGGGCGATTAAAGCAGAATAATATTGCATTTTAATTTTTTACCGGGGGGTGGAAATCACAAATGAGTGATTATGGGCCAGGTTGATGTGGGCCCTTGAGACCAACATACCCTAAAAGATTCTTCATCCTCAGTGCCACGGTTCAGGTAGTTATTTAGGAAAAACTGCTTTTTTTGCGGTTCAGGGGCCCAGGGGGGGGAGGGCCCCGGGCCTAAAACAATTTTTTTACGTAAAAGTCTAGTGGGGCTACATACCAACCAAATTTCATGTGCCCCGGTGGTTCGGTGTCCCGGGTATTTGGTGACCAAAAATTCAGGAAGTAGATGACGGGAAAAAAAAAAAAAAACTTTGACAATCCCTATATGACCGCTTCGCTAGCGGCGGTCATAATAATCGCGACAAGTTAAATTAAAGGCGATGGTGGTGTGTGTGTGTGTGTGTACACATAGGCTACCTGATATCACCCCAGCGATGAAATGTTTTGTTTAATTCTCAGAAGAGAGCAAAGTGAAAGTGTTTTTGGCCAAACATCTACTTACAGTAATGTTTTACTTGGGTTGATTACCTTCATCTTCTTCTGAAATTCAGTCAGCACCTCTGCGTCACACTCTTTCCTGCTATTGTGTCCACACCAGGCTCATATATGTGGCTCACCATAGCTGAGGAAAATGTGGGCTCATTCACACAGTTGTTGTCACAGTAATTCCAGCACATCACTCCCACATCCTCACTCCTTGAGTTAAAAACAGCAGATGATTCATACACACACACACACACACACACACACACACACACACACACACACACACACGCACCACACACACACACACACACACACAGACACACACACACACACACACACACACCCTGAAAATATATGACACATTTTCTGACAAAACTACTACTACTTATCAAGTAAGGACTTTCTGTCACACCTGACAACACCTGTCGGGAGAGCTAAATAAAGGAGAGTGACCTGGCAAGTTGGCAGCTGTACAGAGTGTATGTGTGAGACTCCCTGCCTTGTGCGTAGACCTTCCCATGACTGAGGGCCCACTCCTCTCCTCTCCCTCAATGACTTCAGACAGTGTGAAGAGAGACTGAGGCCACCTGTGAAGACCAAATACGGACAAGAGACAGCTAGTTGACCATGGCAAACATTATTGACATTATCAAGGATTATTGACATTACATATAGTCACGCTCAAAATTCTGACCACAGCACAAAGAAGTACATAGCTGAAGATGAATTGACATTTTTCCATGTCAAGTAAGGGCCAATGATACCTAGCCATAAAACCTGAAACTAGATGTACCGCAAAATGGTACAAAATATTCCCGCCGCTCAGTCCTGCACATTCTCTCACGCATGAAATTTGTCTCCATCTCCTACTCTTGCGGCTTTTGTGTATGTAAATGAGTGTGTGCATGTGTGCGTTTGCTTTTTCTGTATATGTGTGCTTCTCTGTGTGTTTGTTTTCGCTTGTGAGTGTGAGTGTGTGTGTGCGTGTGTCTGCTGCGTGTCTTTATGTTTGTGTGTGTGTGTTTATACATGTGTGTGTTTATGTGTGTGTGTGTGTGTGTTTATGTTTGTGTGTTTATGAGTGCATGTGTGTGTGCATGTGTAGCGTAGACACTAAATGTACACATATTCAATTATTGTATGGTTCCCCATGAACGGAATTCCATGAAACTTGGCATGCACTGAGAGGGTGTCATAATGATCCTACGCTTCAAATTCCGTGCAGTTTTGAACCTGTCAGCCAAAGATACCTGTGATTACAATGCCTTGTTTTTGCTTTTTCAATTTTAATTAGGTGGTGCTATCATGAAATGAGTGGTTATGGGATTGGTTGACATGGCCTCTTAAGACAAACATACAAAAAATATGTGGACCTCCACCATACGGTTCTCAAGATATTCACAGAAAACTGTGTTCGCCCTACCCTCCTTTTGGAGGGTCCAGTCCATTGGGGGGGTGATGGATCAAAATGAAAAACAATGGTTCCGTGTCATCCTTGTGGGGCTACATGCCCACCAAGTTTCGTGCACCCAGGTCTTTCAGTGTCCCCGGAATCGTTGACACAAAATTACTGAAGAAAAAAAAAAAACTCTGACTAAACCTATATGACCCCTTTGCTGCGCGACAGTCATAATGATAAATACCATGGAAATATGAAACATCAGTCACAATGGATTCACCCAATACAGGCCTATACAACGCAAATAAGATTCATGTTGTTTACGGAAAGGTCAAATGTACACATAACATACAGACTGTAGAAAAGACAAACACATTCAAGTTAGCTGCATCTTGCCTATAAACACACACACACACATTCACACACACACACATTCAAGTTAGCTGCATCTTGCCTATAAACACACACAAACACACGCTCTTTATATTTACCTTGTTATGAATATTAAGAAAATGCATTAAATGTTATTACAGTTTTTCTTGATTGCTTTAATGCATGTGTCAACTCTGACATCACATTTTCAAAACAATTAACACTCAGGTCTAAACAAAAGCACTCTGGCCAAAATTACACATTTTGCTTGCAAAAGACAAGTCAGTTTTATTTAGTATAGCGCATTTAACATGCACAAAGTGCAACCCAAAGCGCTCCACATACAAGACATTGACAAAAAACAAAAGACAATAAGACAAAAAATGCCAGACGGAGCGGCGTAGTCGCCAGTGTCGACACCACATGACAAAAACATTTAAAAAATAATAAACACAAAAGATGCCGTACGGAGCGGTGTAATCGCCAGCGTTCCCGTGACACTAAGACATACAACACAGCAAATTAAAAATAAATAAATAAAATAATAATAATCATGTTAATAATCAAAATTAGTCCAATTTCCAACCGGCTGAAAAAGTCCAAGGGCAATGATGACCCGCGTGAAACTGTTAATGCACGACCAACAAAGTTCTTTCACTGACCAACTCAGAGAGTTTACTGGCAGTCTGGAGAGCAGAGCACCGGAAGAACAACAGTCTGAAGTCATTATGGGCGATCTTCCTGCTGATCAGCAGCTTGGTGGCTTTAGCAAGGACCGTTTGTTGCTTCATGGCTCCCATTACGTCGCCATCAGAGCTCCCCACGTCACTCAATCCAGACTGCAGGCACCTAGTGTCAGGCTATAGGCCTACACGTTATGACAGCTCGCAGGTCAGCCGCAGCTCGGTGGTCGTGGCAACTGCAGATCTCTCGCAGAGTAGGCCCATTGCCCTGAGCAATCTTTCCGTCCAGACGAGTCCAGACAGAGGATGTGCAGCGTCAGATGGAAGAGGGACGGCTAGTCAAGGCAAGCTCATCAGCCCAGTCGAATAGAAACTAACGTTACTGTTAGTTATCAGCCAGAAAAAAAAGACCAAGAATAACACAAAACTATCGAAAATAATGTAAATAAAGGGTGAAAACATTTAACTTGACAAATAAATACAAAAAAATAACAGAACATTACATAAAAACAAACAAAAACATGATGCCAGACGTCTCGCCAGCGTCCCCGTAACCTAGCAACCAGTACTGTGGCAAAAGGCTCTTACTCTCTCAAAACATTTAAAACATGCAGCAAAAGCAAAATTTGCCTTCAAACAACACATCTTGTAGTCAAATCACTGTGTGATTTCAATCAATCGTTAACAATCATTGTTTTCCTTTTGTTTAGCACAGGGAAACCAATAGAGTTTGGAGTCTTTGAAAGACATCTGTATTAGCTGTTTTGCAAAAGTGTGTGAAAAATGTGTGTAGGCCTACCCAATGAAAATGTGTGAGCACATTTGCAAGAGATGACTTCTGTGCAAAGAAGATGTTACAGATGTTAATGAAGACCAAGTGGATCTAAGTTTCTTTAAGCAGGTCAAAACAATTGAGAAAACTGTAAAATGATGAATGAAGTGTAACTGAATAAATGAAAAAGATTTTAGACCAATAGTGATATAACATTGGGGCATTTGTCGGCAACCCGCCAGCGAAAAAAAATGAGCAAGACGCCAGTGGACCACCAGATCTGCCCCATTAGTCCGCCAGCCTCTAATATCTGGGTAGTTCTGTGGCATAAGTCATAAATTCCCATAATTACCAAGCTGGGATTCACTAAACCACACTAATTTAACAGAACTCTAACTCAAATTAGCGAGACTTATCGAAATAAGCCAGGTTTAACCTTTATGGAATAGGCCTACACCCCCAGGTATGCTAGTGTCACTAACGGTGCAGTGTAAGTGAAGTGTGTTAGGCCAAAATATGCAAAAAAGTCCCCGTGGCATGACCGAAAAAATGGCTGGGAATAGTAGCCCCCGTACAAAAAACAAGGCCCCCGCAGGAGAATGTGGTCAAAAAGTGTGGGGGGGCTGGCCAGAGAAAAACCAAAACTGGCTAAAGTGTTTAAAATTCCTGCCCAGGAAAGTGCCTCCAAGCTGGGGGAAAAATGCTCCCAATGTTGAAAAAAAAAACTCCTCTCTGTGTCTCTATCAGGCCCAGAAACAGGCCCAAAAGCCCCAAAATGGATGAAAAGGCTGCCCAGAAAAGTGTCCAAAAATGCCCAAAATGCGTAAAAATCATGCCTATAGAGGGGCATGGAAGCTGGGGTGAAAATGTATATTTGATCTTTCATCCACTAGATGGCGGGCAAAGATAGGACCGAACCATCAATTCAGCTCAGGGCCCAGTTTCCCAATAACGACGGAGACACGCTCTTAAGAGGGTTTTCTACGATTCATCTTACGATCGTTCGTTTGGAACACACAGTGAGGTGAACATCCCCCAAATTGTTTGCTTCGCTGCGCGGCGGTCATAATAACATGCTTGCCGACTTCGTTATAATGGTGATTTATGAACAATGTCGGTTGTAAATGCTGACAAGTTCTTTGGAGAGGGTTAAAAGAAGTGTTAAAAGAAGTTCACTTCTTACCGTCAAGGTAGCTCTTCCTGGTTAGGGAGGCATGCTCCCGTCCCGGGACAGCTACGCTTTGGGTGTGTTCGCAAGTTTCGTGGTTTCACCCGTGCAAAATCAATTAGCTGTCTTAAACGTTTGTTGTGATATGTAATTGTTAAGTAATGCTGTTGTGATTGGCCTGATGTTTGAAATAGTCTTGTAGCGATACAATTATGTTTATGGTTGGTTTGGGCTGATCCAATTTGGGGGATATTCAGTCACCCTTTAAAAGAGAGAAGGTTTCATTTGTGGATAAACTTTTGAATGGGAGAGATGTTAATCCCAATGCCCCTGTTGTGATGTGCCCTCAGCTGTGTGAGGTATTCGTTATTCATTTTATTTGTGATGTATGTCTTTATTTTGTAGTGGCTGCCCATAAACATATTTTTTTTGCAAATATTTCTTCTTTTTATATGTTGGATATACTCTCTACTTTTTGCACTAGGGTACCTCAAAATCCCTGGTCGTGGATTAATAAACTGCAAAATGCCATTTTGACCACATATTGCCTCTTTGTGCCAACCCATAAGACCCTTGACATACTACCTCTTAACAGTCACAGATTGAGGGAATCACATTAGGCCTTTGAAAAAAAGTAAATTTTCACTCTGAGATATACTAAGTTGTCCTATGTGGGACACCTAGCTCCAGTGGGTTCCCCAAAGTAATGAATGCCATTGAAACTATGGGAAGCCAAAGCTGTAGGGTCCCGTCATCAAAATCGGATGTGGATTTTATATGTTGTACTCACATTGTAGCCTAATATAACCTACTACAGAAGTCAAAAAAGCAAAAAATTTCACACATTAGGGCAATTCACCAGTTGGCTGTTCCTTTTGTTACGTCCTTTGTGTGACAATATGCACACAAGACTGCAGAGTGTAGATTTTTAATAAATGTCCTTTATAGTGACAGTTGTAGGTATTAATTCCTACTAAAATGTTTTTTTTTTTTTCCCTATTTACACTTTCTCTATAAAGGCCAATAAAGTAAATTGTATTGTACTGTATTGTATAGAGAAACAGTGTAAATATCAGTAGGCCTAATGAACCTCTTCAATATGTTCTTTTCCTCTTTGTCCTTCATTCTTATAATTTCAGAAAGGTTTCGGTGGTGCTCTTGCAAGTGCTCATTCCCCTTTATGCCTGCAAAGGTAGAAATGAGGGAATACAAAGAAGTAAAATGTTGTTTATCAAACATTTCTTATATTGACCGGTAGAGATGTAGAGTGCCTGGTTGTGAGGATTAAAGATATTGAAGTCGAAGGATTAATGCAGTTCTTCTTTGGCTCTCTTCTGTTTATTGACAGGCATAGACAGGTATATAAAAGGCTTTAAACCCACTCAAGGGATTTGCCAGGTAGCCTCCTACTGCTACCGCTGTTTGCAGGGCAGCCACTTCTGCAGTGCCTGCGGTCTGCTCCTCTGCAGTGACCAGGTCAGCACTACTCCTCTTCATGAGGACAGGGCATCTCCATTGGTGTGAAGATGCCCAGCTCAATGACAGTTCTGGTGGCAGTGATTGAGAGATCTCTCCAGAGCGTCCATGATGGGGTCGGTCTCAGCTGATGGTGGTAGTGATGTTGGCATCTTAGAGGCCTCTCTGGAGAAGACAACAGTGATGCTGCAGGCTCCTGGCCCATGGTCACTCTGCTAGTGTAACAGGGATTTAGTTTCTTCCACTTGCACCCATTTTGAGTTGTTTTCTTACACACTTAAGCCAACATGTCACGATTGTGCAGGAGGACCCAAGTGCAAGACTCAACCAGGCAGACTTACAGACAAAACAGAATTTATTTTAAACACAAACTTTACATTTAAAGACTTATTACTACTTACATACGGGACTTTGACTAGACAAACAGAGAGACAATCCGACCAGGAACAGAGAAACAGGAGGGTAGAAATACACAGAGCAATTAACAGAGAGACAGAGGACTGGATGAAACCAACGAGACAACAGGGAACAGGTGAGGAGGCAGAAATGGAGGGAAAACAAACAAGACAGGAAGCACAGACCAAATAAGGAGATGGGGCGGAGACAAAGACAGATGACAGGCAGGTAACACAAAGCACACAGGGAACAGGCAAAAACAAACACAGGACAATACACAAAATGGCCACCAGGGTGGCACAAACTCCAACAGTCCGGGCCAGATCCTGACACAACAGTTGGCTAAGTGCTGACCTAGTGCGGTGGTTTTCACTGCAGCAAGTTGAGAGCAAGTTGGGGGCCGCAGCAAGTTGGAAGGAAAAATAAAAGCAAAAAATAAATACATTTTAAAAAAAATACCTATCATTATGTTTTGTGCTGTTGTAAAAAATCACATATCTGAACATTATATTATATTTCTGATTGGCTGGTATTCAAACACCTTCATCATCAGGTAAACTGTCAGTGTAGCCCTGGTAAAGTCCCCACCTCTTCAGCCGACCAGCCACTGAAGCTCATTGCCAGCTGAACTTGCACAAGGTAGGTCTCAAATGGCCCTCCTGTACTGTAGCGGGGCATCTTCATGGACTCTCAGCAAATTGTCTTTTTTGTCGCAGTGGTGGGACTCTGTTGACTGGTTGTCACATCACCGGCCTCTAGTGACCACCTGAGTAGCTGCCTATTTTGGTCAGTGTGCGCATTCAATGGTTCCTGCTTCCCTACAGCGCTATAACTCAACAAGTAGATTGCTTGAACGTCGTCATCTCTCCGTCCAACTTCAGACACCAGAGTAATGAAAAGAGACACACTGAGGACTGACAAGACTGACACTCTCTGCAGGTTTATTAATGAGAGAAGCTGCAGTGGGGTCTCCAGGTCTTGCCAAGGTGCTGGATTGGGTGACTCGCTTCCCGTCAGTCGTCCAATATTGGGAACTTCATTAAGACTCTTGAAATAATGGCCTTCACTGGTGCCACACCCCACTGCAGATCTTCAATGGTCATCTCCTCCCATCCTTTCCATCCCACTTTTGAGACTAGTGTAGCAAAAGGAGCCAGGTTGAGGCTTTTCTTTGACTCTGCAAGTCAGAAGTGATAAAGAAGGATCAAAGCTTACAGGAGGTCATGTGGTCATTGGTACAGCAAGAAAGTAGCTCATTCCAGGGCAAAACAGTGATTGAGGTATACAGCAACAAGACTAGAGCATATAATACAGATCTGTGTGGGTCTTATTTCAAGGCAGCAAGCAGAAATATTGGGTAATGGTAAAGCTGTTGTAGGAAAGAAGGTATTTTATTTTGGATATTATAAAATAAAATCTAAAATTCAACATTTCACATAAAAGTCAACATGAATCACTCTTGCTTACGCATGAACAGTATTATGGAATGGAACTACAATCACAATGAACACATATACAATAGCAAACCTTGTATGCTACATTGCCCCCACCTGACCAATCAATTAGGCATTCCAAAGTTGCTCACTGACGTTAATGTTTTCACTGACGTTGAGAGTGTTCCATTCTGGTCTTTAAAGCATACACGGAAGCGGTCAACCCACTTGCACACTACAGTCTATAAGGTGGTAGTGGTACTATTGCATGATTTAGATTTATTTGTGTGAGGTTTTGCTGTCCTCGGACACTTTAGTCACTTTAGACAAATCAGTCCTCAACATCTGATAGTGATTTTTCACACAGAGTTCAGGAAGTTACTGTGTACCGAGACAGTGAGCATTTTGTTTACTGCAGATCAGCACCCAAATGTGTAAGAGTACTATTAACCTGATGTTAACCCTGATATTGATTGTCTCACTACACCCCAGAGAATAAAAAGGAAGTATTTTTACCCCCATTCTTTAATGGCCAAAGTGTGGTTATTGTTAAGTGTAACACTAGAGATGATGTCACCTCCCTCTTAGTCTGAATGTCAGCCTGCACCTAAGCAGCGCACTCTTTCCTCCAATTGTGTGTGTGGTGATTAATCTCAAGACTCCGTGCTATAACAACTGATTTGCTGATTAGGAAGACGAAGGCTAATTGAGCATGGACATTATCAACAGGTGTGTCTGAGACTGATGCTAGGTCGTGTCGTGTCATGTCCTAGGTAGAGTGACCACAGCCATGGCACTGAAAATAAGGACACTTGTGCCCAAAAGTTAGGACAAAGGTCCAAAAGTGAGGACACACACAGAATCGGGGGAACATTAGAGGGGAATAACATTACAAAAGAAACCGTTGTGCTTTTTTCACTGTAGTCTACAATTTCCAACATTTGCATACAAGGCAACTTTTTGTTATAACAACATAGTGACGTAGTTTTTGTTTGTGTGTAACAAACCCACCTTTATGACACAATACCTTTTTAGTCACTTAAGAACTTAGTGACCTCTGCAGCTGTGGTTATCATCCGTTATTGCTGCTGGAACAAAAAACGATGCCACAGAGGATTGCCTGGCAGATCTAGCTTTCTCCTTGCACCTGTCTGTGAAAGCTTGTGCCTGCCCCATGGAACTGACATCAATGCCTGTTTAGCACAGTTTACAAAATGCATGGTATGCATCTGTCCATCTAAAACATCTTTCATTTCGGCATATGCAACTTGCTTAAGTAGTGCAGCAACGGTATTGATTCATTCAATCACGAGGGGTGTTGATCGACTACTTTGCGAAAAGGAAATCAGAGTTTTGTGATGTTCCGTGCTACGGAAATTATGACATGTAACAGCGGTGAGTGAGTACAGGCCTTGAAATGTGTGCCCATGAAATGCGGACAGGTGGCCACTCATGCCAAAAATCCCATCAAAAATATCCCAAAAGGAGGACACACCCTCTCTGTCCGGACAGAGGGCTCAAAAACTGGACTGTCCGGACGAAATCCGGACGGATGGCCACCCTAGTCCTAAACCACCTCCAAGCTGCTGGGGCTGCTGTGGTGGGGTATAGCCTCACGGTGCCTGTGAATGAAACATGGGGGAGACCAGGCATCTGAAACCTGACTATCCCTACTGCTCTGGAAACAGCTTCATGGCTACTTTGCACACTACTGGTATCATCCTAACCATCTTCATGAGAGGGTCATCTTCTAATACTTCTTGATTAACACAAGTAAACAAAAGGCAGCCAACAAGTGCTCAGTGTGTATGGGAACACCTACAGAACTGTTTTAAAACCATTCCCAGTGTCTAATTTGGTGGTTGAGAGAATTCCAAGAGTGTGAAATGCTGTCATCACAGCAAAAGTTGGCTGCTTTGAATAGCCTAAAATAGAACAGATCGAATGTGTGACTTCCAGGGAGTTCTTTGTCAAAACTAACTCTCACACACACACATTTACAGTATGCCTTGGGTGTTCCCATTTCTGAAGTAATTAAAACAAAACAAATATTCTTCTCCCTGTGAGGTTCACAGAGACGCAAGCTGGCTTCGCTTGTCAGTCAGGCCCTGGCTTATCATCTCTGTCATGTATACAGGTCTCTAGAAACAGATGTCAGACAGGCCAAACTGAATCAGATCATAGAAAAAATATGCAAAAACATCCACACATACATACACTCACGCACACCCACACACACACACAACACACACACACACACACACACACACACACACACACACACACACACACACACACACATGCACGCACACACACACACACACATTGTTTGTCTTTTCTACAGTCTGCATTTATGCGTACATTTAACTTTTCTGTAAATAACATGAATCTTATTTGCATTGTGTAGGCATGTATTGGGTGAATACATCGTAATTGACGTTTCATATTGGGTTTTTACTGTAAAGCTGCCATCATGTGAAATGGTATTTATTATTAAGTTTTATGTATCATTGGCCCTTGCTTGACACAGAAAAATGTCAATTCATCTTTAGCTATGTACTTCGTTGTGCTGTGGTCAGAATTTGGAGGATGACCATAGTGTCAATAATGCTCGATAATGTCAATAATGTTTGCTGTGGTCAATTAGTCTCAGTATTAGAATTAATAAGAACTGTGATTGATAAGAATTGTGAATTGTGAACAACTGTGTGAATGAGCCCACATTTCAAAGCCTTATGGCTTTATCATCATATAGATGAGCTTGGTGTGTAACCTCTGTGCACACAATAGCAGGAAAGACTGTGACTCAGAGGTGCTCAGAATCTCAGAAGAAGAGGGAGGTAATCTCAAGTAAAACATGACTGTATGTTTGGCCAAAAACACTTTCACTTTGCTCTCTTCTGAGTATTAAACAATACATTTTATCGCTGGGGTGATATAAAAAGCCTAAACGTGCATGCACGCGTGCGCACACACGCACACGCACACGCACACATACACACACACACTCATTTACAGGTGCCTTGGGTGTTGGATAACGGTGATGTCCGTAAATGTTTTGATGTAGGCAATGTGTGGTATGTGGATGGGGTAGGATGCCCTGCATATCTGTCTTTAAACATCAATGTATTTTTGAGCTGGAACTGTAATTGTGGAGACAGACAATATTTTGCTAAATGTTTCAAACACAGCCATAATTGCCGCATGCAAGTCAATCTGACACAATGTAATGCTTACATTAAGTGCAATGGTTTAAAAATCAATATGAAATACCTATTCAAATGACCTACCACATAATTTGAGCTTGGCTAGTAATTATGCAATATATCAACAATCCAATGAATATAAATTCCTAGTCATTATATTGTGTGTGGGGTTGTGTGTGTGTGTGTGTGTGTGTGTGTGTGTGTGTGGGTGGGTTGGGGGCGGGTCTAGGATCCGCCCTGAGCTGGAGCCAGTGAGTTCATATAAAAATGGTCCAGTAGTCTACCTTTCCAAAATAGTATAGGAGAGAAGTGCGCTTACAATCTATCGCTACTTGACTGTAATAATTTGCGCCGATATGCGTTGATTTGCGGTCAGTAGCAAAACTGCGTTATGCAAACCTGTTCGCGAACTTGCCGTTTCCACTATCTTTGATAATTTGTCATACTTCCTCGGATCTGCAATGGCAAATGGATGTGTCCAAATTGTCGGCTGCATGTCAGCGTTTGCGGGACTTATCTGCCTGATGGTAGCAACTTATGCGAGCGAATGGAAAATCCTCAGCCACTCAACAGAAGGTATGGTGAAGTCAGTAGTGGTCCGCATCGGGCTGTGGATGGCGTGCTCAGTGCCCGTCTCCAAGAGATGGGAATGCACTGTGTATGACTCAGTTCTCCATGTACCGTGTAAGTGTTTTAACCTATGCTTACTGCTGCGTTTGAAAGTAACCTTAATTCTCTCTGGTTTAGTCATGTCAACCTCATCATTCCCTAAAACACTCTACCCTCTCACTCCTTTCTCCCAAACTGGTTTTCTTTTTCGCCCCCCTCAAAAAAAAAAGCAATGGACACTCTATTACCACTTCAAAAACGTTTGCCTTGTTTTATCCCTACAACCCGTTTTGCCTCAATACGCTAACCTGCTTCCATCTAACTCTCAGAACGCCGAATTTTCACTCTCTAAATGGATTCATCCATCCCAGAAAATTGCATTCCCTCCCAAATAACTGTAGAATCAATGAGGTCAACTGATTTTAACATTTAGCATTTAATCCCTGCAGTGGACATCCAAGTGACCAGAGCCATTATGATCATCAGCATCATTCTATCAGCGTGTGGCCTGGCAGTGGTTGTATTGGGCATGAAATACACACTGTGCCTAGACAAAGACAAGCATGTGAAAAACAAGGTGGCATTTGTTGGAGGGATCCTTATCACTGTGGCAGGTAGCATGACATCTTACATTTCATCAGATTTCTGAAATGCCATTTAGATGCTCAATTTTCTAGCTCACTAGGCATTGGTGAGATGATATCTGTGAAAAATAATGCAAATTCATTCATTACCATGGTTCTGATATCTCTGCAGTGTTGTTATCGTATAACTTATCTGAATCTGTCTTTCTGAATTATCATCTGACATCACTACAGAACATTACAGGTCTTTGGTATTTTTGGTATTGAGCTCATGTGCTTTGAAAGTGACATGATAGAAGCTTGTGAGTGAAACAGTGAATTACAGTCAACGAATACTTTCTTTCCCCCACTATTTTACAGGTGTCTGTTCCTTGGGAATAGTGTCTTGGTATGCCCATGCTGTGGTCAACACACAGAAACCCAGGTGGAAAATTATTGAATTTTACCCATGTTTAACTGTAATTTCAGTGTCTATCATTATATTCCTCTTAAAGGCCAATGTGTTTCCATATTTTGGGAGATGTACACGCATCTCTGAGATAGAAATTGTGCTGAATGTTTGAGTCACTGACTAACTGCCTGTGTGTTGTCATGACACAGACCCTTCCTGGGCAAGTGCCTGTTTCTGGGTTGGGGTGGAGCTCTGCTGTCCATCACGGGAGGTGTGCTCCTCTCATGCTGTGGCTTGTCACAGTCCACACCACGCAGAGGCTACACATCGCCGCATTCAGTCCAGTTGGCCTCCAGCAAGGTCTACGTGTAGGAATCCTATAGAAGATCCATAAAGCAAGTTGGTGCCATGCTCTGCAGACAGAGAAGGAGTACTGTAAAGGGAGACCATGTCCTACCAGCTTGCTGCATGGTGTCTGGTATGCATGTATGAGATTCAAGAACAGAGATTCTCCATCAACTCACTGACACAAAGGCTGAAAGACGAGTCTAAAATTAAGCCATTAATAATGATTAATATGTGGAATGATTTAGGTGTACTTTTTTCTACTGAGATTATTTTTTCATATTTCAGCACATTTTTTTTCATATTTCATCTATCAAGGACTGCTCATCCTTGAGTTGCTATCCTTAATAATGAGTCCTTTCCTCAACTTGTATCTTTCTGTGATGTCCCTTGATGATGAGCAGACTGAAACAAAAAAGGTCATTGCGATAACTATTTGATTAGGTTTATAACTTTGATCATATTGTTGCAGCTGAAAGAGTTTATAGTTCTTAGGGTCCTGAAAATCATCTGCATCTTTGCAGAGTATGCTTGCACTTTTTTGCTGATGTTTATTAATGAGTTGTTGAGGTGTAATGAGGTGTAGAAATTACTATTGTATTATGTAAATAGAATGGGTGGGACATGCAGTCTCATGTCAGCCAGTGGCACTCGGTCACTAGGCATGCTAAACTTGGAGAATAAATCGTCTTCAAATCAACTGCACCAGAGCATGCATTGTGCTACAATGATGTGGTCATCATAAGTATAAGTATATATACTTTTTTGATCCCGTGAGGGAAATTTGGTCTCTGCATTTATCCCAATCCGTGAATTAGCGAAACACACTCAGCACATAGTGAACACACAGTGAGGTGAAGCACACACTAATCCCCGGCGCAGTGAGCTGCCTGCAACAACAGCGGCGCTCGGGGAGCAGTGAGGGGTTAGGTGCCTTGCTCAAGGGCACTTCAGCCATGCCTACTGGTCAGGGTTCGAACCGGCAACCCTCCAGTTACAAGTCCGAAGCGCTAACCAGTAGGCCACGGCTGCCCCAAATGTAGGTTTCCATCTTAGACTGTCTGCCATATCTTGATGATGCATAAAAATACTGACACTGAATGGAACACACATAAGGGAAAACTAATCAAACTAATCTACATAACACAATTGGTAAAAGTGGAGAAAAATGCTAATGCACACAGAAATAAACAGGCAAATGCATTTCAGACAGACTTTAAATGATTACAGAATTACAGATAAACATTAATACAAGAAGGAAAACGCAAACTACATTGTACATTTGGACACAGAATTACACATCAACCATTCTCATTTTCAAAATGCACTATGGAAAAAATGACTTCTCACACACTCACATGCACAACCTCCCTGCACAATACATAGCCTCAGCCCCACCTGACTGGTCAATTGTCCCCAATGACCGAGATATTCTAGATAGGCTAATGTCTCTCAAGTGCTTGGGAAGTTGCTGCTGACGTCGAGAGGGCTCCATGTCCGGGTGATAACCCAGTCAGTAGAAGTGGGACCGGAGCCAAGGAAGTGACAAGGTGATTCCATTCTGGGTGCCCTTGGGTTTGAGTCCGGCCAGGGTCATTCCCAATCCCACCCCGTCTCTTACTTCACTTGCTTCCTGTCATTCTTCACTTTCGTGTATCAATAATAACAAAAATATATTAAAAAAGAAACAAACATAATATTTCTTAAGCATTATGGATCCTGTCTTATTCCCAGTGCATTGTAGCACCATGCAGGTGTGACATCTTTGCTAGTTTGTGGCCAATGCAGTTATCATTATCTCGCCAGGCACATAAGTTGTCTTAATAGCAAATGAACCTTGTGAACAAGGTGTGATGAGCCACATGTTCACAAATTGCAAATTTTGGTTCCACCGAAAATTATGAAGTGTTGCTTTTTTAGGCTATATTGCTTTTTTCAGGTTATGTTTTCAATTGTAACCCCTGGCAAAAGTAAAAAACCTATTGTAAGACTTTGTTTTGTTGTTGCCTACGACTTCAATTACTAGGCGAGTACAGATGTGTGTGTACTCTTCTTGTTTCATACACACACACAAACACACACACACACACACACACAACCTGTTTTAACAATGTTACCTCCAAAACACACCTATGACACCGATGATTCATTAAGAAACATACTGTAATAACAATCCTTTTGAACCATGCACCTGGCTTCTGAGTAATTATGCTGCCATCAAACTAGCAAAAGTGGACTAGACACACCTTAAATGCACTCAAACCATAGGCTTCGGAGTGGGACCATGCATTTTACATCATCAGCATATGGCTCAATATCTTATTATAATCATAAATATTAATATTAAACATGATACATTATTGAAACTTAGCTAGTCAAGGTCTTTATGAAAAGTTGGTAATGCTGGTAAAAATCTTATCTGGTATAGTCAATCAGGGGATCATGTTTGCACATGACATGACACACTTGATATCCCCTGGGTAGCAAAAAAATGCTGCTTAAATGTTCTAATTAGAGTATTATCATTTCATCTCAAGAATTAAATGTGAAGAATTAAACATTTGTTAACCGGTGTTGAGATTAAAAGTGGATTGAATACATCCATATGCATACTGTATAACACATTTGATAAAACATTTGTTTCTTTCAATTTGATCTGTGATATGCAACCTGCAGCCATTTTTGCCTTTTCCGGCCAGGATGTATTTTCACAAGTGGCCAAAAAAATGTGGTTCACTACCTGTCTTATCTCCACCCTCGCTTCAGTTTTTGAGGGGGACATAGAACTGGTGTACCGTCACTTCCTCACCCGTATTCCTTCGAATACAATTGCATTCTTCCCCCTATGAACTGACAAATGTGTCCCTGGAGGTGTACACAAATTGATTGTTTCGTAGGATTAGTTCATAACAACAAATGTGTCTCATGAAGGTTACATCTCACAAAATATTTATTTTGTGATTAACTTTTTTATTGGGAACTGACATCTCATAACGGGAAGTGTTGTATTGTCTTAACAGATTTACAAATTCTGTTAAATAACAAAAAAACATGAATATAGAATTACAATGTACATATTATTACTCATTGTTTTTACACATATTTTACACATTTTTTTAAATATGAATGTCAGAGTGATAAAAATTATCATAGCTACCTATCCAGGTGATCAAGGGAGGTGAAACCTGTGTTAAGGGTATGACTAGTGTTGTTGGTTTTATGAAGTGGTATTTCTATTATTACTGCTATTTTTTGCTAATGACAATGTCTGTGCAAGTGTGTGTGTGTGTGTGTGTGTGTGTGTGTGTGTGTGTGTGTGTGTGAGAGAGAGAGAGAGAGAGAGAGAAAGAGAGAGAGAGAGAGAGAACCCTACCTTGTGGCAGTGAAAAGTAGATAAGATTGTTGGTGTAAGCAAAGGTTTTGTTAAGAAACACCAAGATTTTTTTAATTAAGTCAGTTAGTGCAACTAAATTTCTTCATAGGGAGAACTTGATACGATCTATGCTTTGTGTATCTTGTACGCCGAGGGCCTCCATAGAATCAGCATGAGATTTCACAATGAGAGCTTGTTTACCTTGTATCTTCAATGACATATCTCACCAAGATATCGAGAAAAGTGTATAGTATAGTATAAGTAAGTATACTCTTTTGATCCCGTGAGGGAAATTCGGTCTCTGCATTTATCCCAATCGGTGAATTAGTGAAACAAACTCAGCACACAGTGAACACACAGTGAGGTGAAGCACACACTAATCCCGGCGCAGTCAGCTGCCTGCTACAACAGCGGCGCTCAGGGAGCAGTGAGGGGTTAGGTGCCTTGCTCAAGGGCACTTCAGCCGTTCGTACTGGTCGGGGTTCGAACCGGCAACCCTCCGGTTACAAGTCCGAAGTGCTAACCAGTAGGCCACGGCTGCCCCCGAAAGATGAATGCCATATAGGTCCTGCCTAAGTAGACAGCGGTCATAGCAAACACTGTGTGGGACTGCTGTGGAGACTGCAATGAGACAAGTCTAAACTGAGCAAGTACTGTGGTAACTTTTCCGGTGACCACCCACCCAACTCATGTCTGATCTCCTGAAACAATAGAAACATGAACTTTGTAACTAGAAACGCAATTCCCAAGGAATTACCAGTGCATGCAATGCAAAAGTTGTGATGTAAAATATCATGTATAGTTAAAATAGATAATACAGAGCTGGTTACTGCGGTGATGCTAGGACAGACATGGTGGTTGCATAGCTTAATAAAAGTTGATAGTTTAAAAGTGTACCATTTAAAAGTTGAATGTAGATAGCTTTAAAGTTTAAAAGTTGAATGTATATAGTTAAAGTTTAAAAGTTGAATGTAGATAGTTTAAAAGTTGTTGATATACAACTATTTTAATAGATAGATAGTTTAATGGTAGTTTAAAAGTAGACTGTTTAAAAGTTGAAGGTAAATAGTTTAAAAGTTGTTGACAGACTGGAAGTTTAATGAATGTTGATATTCAAATAGTTTAATGGCTGTGTATAGGTAGATATTTGACGATAACTGAAAGTTAGAATGGCTCTAATGTTTGCTAGCAGTTATGCTAACATTTTTAACTATGCTAACCATGGTACTTAGCTAATGTTTTCTAGCAGTTTTGCTAAAAATGCTAACTTTGTTAGCAATGCTAACATGCTAACCATGCTACTTAGCCAGCTTAGCTAATGTTTTCTAGCAGTTTTGCTAAACATGCTAACTATGTTAGCAATGCTAACATGCTAACTATGTTAACCATACTACTTAGCTAACTTAGCTAATGTTTTCTAGCAGTTTTAATAAAAAATGCTAACTATGTTAGCAATGCTAACATGCTAACCATGCTACTTAGCTAATGTTTTCTAGCAGTTTTCCTATGGCAGGTGTTCAGGCCACCTGGATCAACTGCCAGTCTCAGGCTTTAAGCATACAAACTGGCCCTATTAAGACTACACATCCTGTTCAACTGCTTCATCTACCAAAACCAGTTTCAAAATAAAAGTCCTCACTACAATATTTCACTGTTAAACAATTTAACCCTTTAAACTACTGAACTTATTAACTGTTCAGCCATTGTAACTGTTACTTGTCATCAACTATGACTCCTACCCACTGTAGCTAGTTAGCATGGTTAGCATTGTTAACATGTTTAGCAAAACTGCTAAAAATGATTAGCTAGGTTAGCTAAGCACTGGTAGTTTACTTACAAGACGATTTATACAGACAGTATCTTCACGAAGTTTAACGTTTGCAGCCATCTTGAATTTAGTCACGATAAGTCGAGCGACAAGTAAGAATGAACAGGTATGATAAGGGATCAGATTCCAAAAATAATTCTGTGGAAATACATGGATTCCAGTTGCTGTTACTGGAAGAAACTGGAATCCATGCATTTCCACTGAATTATGTTCATTCTACTGTTCATTCTAAATCGTCTTGTAAGTAAACTACCAGTGCTTTTTCACAGTTCTCAATGTCTCGTTTTAAATGTCAGGGCCCTCGGAAGTCTACCAATGAAGTGTGGAGATACATTGAGCCTCGTAAATGGTGTAAAACAGTGATTTATTTGCATGGCTAGCCCGATGCCGAAGCACCACCATTGAAAAAGCTGTTGGTAGCATCGGCTAACTAGCGCCAGATTTTGGAGTGCAGGGGAAAAGCCGAGATGGGCTATGAGACATACGTTCACACTCGGTCTCATGTTTCAACACACTTTAGGTCAATATCACACCGGAATTCTCCTTTAATAGGGCCAGTTTGTATGCTTAAAGCCTGAGACTGTCAGTTGATCCAGGTGGCCTGAACACCTGCCATAGGATTCTAATTGCTTAACGGCCGTATTATGATGTCACAATCGGCAATGTTAAGTCTATGGGGATTTTTAAAAAGTTTTTCTTTAATAGTTTAAAAAGTATAAAAGTTTCAAAGTTAAAAAGACATAGCAGCTTGGTCCCTTTGAAGACCTACGTTACAAAGTTTGAATGAAGTTAAACTGTTCAAGAGAAATTGCATACGGAAAAAGTGGTAAGCGGAACAATAAGAAGAAGAAGTTGCCTAGGAAGAACAGTACAGTGCATTTTCATGCACTGTAATAAGAAAAAGTTGTTGTTGCCTAGGAAGAACAGTGCAGTGCAATTTCATGCACTGTAATAAACTGAATCTGTGTTCATGGCTATGACTTCAATCAATATCCATATGGAATTATTGAGTGTCATTATTACCATTACTCATTCTTTGTTGGTACTAATATCTAATGATCATGTAGCTCCCTCAGGTTAACTGACAACGTGAAAAGTTATTTTTACTGGCTGTTTATTTAACACACACAGTAGAAATAGGCCTTGAGAATTAAAAACAAAGTGAATATATACAATATTCAAAGAAGCACATAAGGGACACAAAGAAACACATATAGAAACTTAAATGACATTACACATACCTCATTGGCCGCATAATCAAAGGGAGTAAAACCAACTTTTTTGCACTTAAATCCTTCTTAAAAACTGAATTAATTTTTTATTTGAAACTTTACTACATGCTTCTCATGAGTGGCGGGGCTGCAATTAATTGTCCCACTAATAAAATCCCCCCTTGCAACCCATACCAAATTCCCACTTCCCACTATACATTTGTACAGGGGTAATGGGAAGAGTAATGTCACTGAAGAAAAAAGGCACAAAAAAATGCAAAAAAACACAAAACTGACTGGCAGTTACAGATCTTTTTAACGCACATGCATGTACTCAGAGTATAGGTGGTAAACCTTCTAATAGAAGAACTGTATGGCTTCATTCTCTAACAAAACAATACCATAGGGCTCTTGTTGTAGGAGGTTTACCACTTACTCTGAGTTAACTTACCCAGGTTTGTCACTAAACCACATACTTGGAATACCCCCCTGGTGTAGAGAGGGGTCAATGGGTAATGTTTATACTGTGTTATAGCTGCATCTCCTGTTGGGGCATTTGGGTATTTTATGTGGGATGGTTTAGAAAATTATGATGATGAAAAATCCGAATCACTGGTCCTACCTGTTTATCAATCATAGATAGATTAAATAGTTGATCGGGTTAATAGTGTTTGTTTTGTTCTCCTGTACTCCTTTATATTATTATTATTATTGTTGTTGCTGCTGCTGTTGTTGTTGTTATCAAGCCTATTGGTAGTAGTAGTGGTAGTATAGTAGTAGTAGTAGTGGTACCTAGTAGAATCTCTCCGTAAAACGCAAGAGCCATTGTATCAATATATTTCACAGCCGGGGGGGTAAATAGTAGGCTACCAGTAGAGGGAGCTGTCTTCTATACTATAAAGAAGTTGGTTCATCCCAGTGCATGGTGCTCTGTTTGTTGTGATTAGTAGTCACGTGAATAGCATATTCTACTTCAACCAGTTTAATTCTGGTACAAATTATATTTTCCTTTCTGTCCTGGTTTCCCATGAATAATTCACACGTGTCCGGAAACTGTAATTAGTTTGTTCGTATAATTCGCAAAAACATTGGATTTATCATAGGCTACAACACAGGAGTAACTAGCCTAACTCATGGGCTGCTGCGCAAGAGAAGGACATTGGATTCGGTTAGATAATATATCATCGCTTCAATTACAGTGACCTACCTACCTGTAACAGGTGCACAGCCCACATGAAGTAATTTTACACTTGTAAATAGGTGGGCTTTCTCTTCTTGTCGTTTGACTGGGGGCTGACCTACAAGCGTGAAGTTGTCACGGCCATTCATTTCCTCGTTGGATCTGACGGGGGAGGAGTTTGAGGAGAGGGGAGGGGGTCACTGCCGAAATGTGTCTCTGGTCATCGTCATCAAATACAAATAGCTCCCATTATTGCCATCAACACTCCAGTGATCGGACGACAAACTTGTTGAGATCACTTGTTAAATTGCTTTTAATGGTCACTTATCCAACTTGTTTCAGGTTTGCCTCAGGATCATTCTGGAAACGGGGATCGCACATTGTGACCGACCGCTGAAACGTGAGAGCAGTAACGCAGACTCAAGCTGTTGAAGATGGATATGATCAGTTCCTTCAGTAGCACATTACTACTAATCTTCCACTCAATTATCTTGTCGTCATCCGCATTAGAGCCTTATGATCTGCTATATGACAACGCAATTGACGCTTTCCACAGCGGTGACTATGCGAATGTAGCGCGATATATGGAGGGAGCGCTCAGCAGCTTCTCGGAGCTGCGTCAGACTAAAGTGCGATGTCGGCTCAAATGTAAGGAACATCGTTTCGAAGCCGACCCATTATCGGACCTTAACTTTTTTGACGTGGTACTGCGGAGAGCGTCCTGTCTGAACGACTGTATGGAGAAACAATTGGGACCGCAGTCAATGCACAAAGTCAGCGAGGATGTCATCCAGGACTTCAATAGACGGATACCTTACAACTACCTGCAGATGGCTTATCTCAAGGTAAATGAACGTTTTAGAAGTAGCCTACGTTAAGCATGGGACTTGTCAGCAGCCAGGTCACTGACTCTTGGCCAAATCAGCTGTGCATAACCCAATAGGTTACAAGTGTTTGAGGTGCAAAATAACGCAGAGGTAGGCTAGCTATCATGTGTCGGCCAGGTAATTGCGAGATATGATTCAAGAAAAGTTCCATAAAAGCAGGCTTCTCTGTTCGGAGTCGGCCACCTCCCAGGACACCAGATGTTTTGCTAATTTTGTAGACTGTAGACCAGCTCCTGTAATTGGTGGCAAACAACACGGTCCCAACGTTGTGTCTGACAAAAGCCCAGGATTCAGTTCACGGCAGTGTCAGACATTAATAGTTAGACTACTAGTCAGTATTTTTAAAGGTCCTTTAGGAGATGGCCTCGCGTCAGGCAGATATGAGACAAATAGGCTGCGCGCTGATTACAGCTGTCATGAAACACCGCAGGGATTGGGTGATATTTCTATGCCACTCCCTCCATTCATAATAGCACGAGACAAAGCCGCTTGCGCGCCAATCTCTTCAGGTAGCCTATCTGATTCTTAATTGAATGGAAACTGTCCTTTCTCATCTTAAAGGGACAATTCTACCCTTAGCATTAGCCTACCCTACACATAGGCTACTCACTATAATCCGTGGAGTAGTGCTTGCGGTTTGTCAGTTGGTTTACAATTACAAGTCTTCCGAGACGCTGCTTCTAAACAATATCTTAAATTTTATAAGCCACGTGATGCATTGTGAATGTGTTGTTCTATAATTATATAGAGAACTTATCCCCGTTTTCAAATGTTTGGTCTCAACCAAAAACGAATATTAAGGACTAAATTAAAAGATGCTGTGTAATGAACTTCACAGACAAAGGTTTGGGCAACCTCTTGAGATAGCTTTGTGTTTTGCTTTTAGTTGTCTGTCCATGATGGTACTCAGTGAGCAAACTCTTTAAACTGGAATGTGTCCAATGGATATAATTGTTATGTAATGTCCTCTGTTTAAACTAATCAGGTAATTATGATGCACTCACGACATCCAATCTTTATCAGATGTTTTTATCCACTAATGTCTAGATGTCCCCCTACTTCATGTGACACTTATGTGTATACAGCTCTGGAAAGTAAGAGACCACTGCACATTTTCTGACGTCATCTGACTGTCAACTCATTTGAATGTCACTCAGCATCAGAAAAAATTGCAGTTTTCTTTTTCAATTATCAAGACTGGCGGTCTAGTTCAAAATGCTAAAAAGAGCAGAAAGACAGTTTACCACTGTTTACCACTGTCAAATTGTTCTCTCCATGGGAAGAATTGAGAATGTTTGTATCAGTTAGCCTACTGTAACTTGACTCAATAAGGATTACCAAGTTAAAGCATCACATTAAGGATGATGCATGAGGATGCTGCCCTGCTTTCTCTCTCTCTCTCTCTCTCTGTCTCTCTGTGTGCCCATTGCAACTGCCATCATGTATCATTTTCACAGCAGTATTAAATGTACCCATGACTGTCAAAGCTGTATTTCATCTTTAAAAATATTTGAATCCTTTCTCTAAGAAATATGATCGGTGGATTCAAATAAATAATTTGTATGTGTGTTGCGGGGATGGGGGTTCTGTGGTTGAAATATTACCTGAGTGACACATCTCTTAAAGTGAATTCTTTTCTGGAAGTGTGAGTAATCATCCTTCATATCTCAAGGTCAAGATGTTCTGTTCCTACTAAATTGGGTGTAGATGTTTGGGTGGGTTTATCATGTCTGCAGATCGCAGTCATGCACTAGACTTTCTTTTTACTTACTTACTTTCTTTCTTTCATTGTTTCTGTCTTTTCTTTTCTCTCCTTTTTGTCTGGATTTGAAGGGCTTATATAGATTAGAAATAATTATCGTTCATTTGATGGGGGAATCGTAAGTGTAAGAAAGGGATTTTTCAGTTTCTCGACATGCAACTCTCAATATCCCACACTTACACCTGGGTCAATAGCCTCAGATAGGTGCCTTACTGACCTTAAGTCAGGTGTGGAGATCAGACACAATCCTTCATTCACTTTTATTCCCCGCATAAAAAATAGAACTAGAAAGAGCTGCCTATGAGGCATGTGTTGGTAGTTGAACATTTATAAAAATAAACAGCATTCCACTCCTATTTAACATTCCGCTTTTACACACGCTTCCCTCAAACTCACCTCTGGCATAATGCAGCCTTCAGGCCTTCGGCTGCGGGTCCCACAGGGCTTGACTGTTCACTTTCGTTCTGACGTCCAGCACACGTGTGTGTGTGTGTGTGTGTGTGTGTGTGTGTGTGTGCGTATATGTATGTATGTATGTATGTATGTGCCCACACATGTCCTGAGTTCACTCAGTCTTTATCTCTGTCAATATTTTGTTTTCCTGTTGTAGCCTGCATGCCATTTTAGCAAGGAGCAAAAACGTTGGGGGGAGAGAGAGAGAGAGAGAGAGAGAGAGAGAGAGAGAGACGCCACCTAGATTGCCGGGTTTTTAGAAGCAACATGCCTGGAGGAGCTCCAAGTTGCATTGGCCATTCCTCTCTGTTAGTCCGACTCCTCTTAGATCCAATGGCCTAAAACCACCACAGGATCAAAGAGGCTTTCCAGGGCAGTGTGGTTCACCTTGCCTTGGGGAGAGACGCCAGGCCTGGAGCTGTTTGGATGGGTGTGTGTGTGTGTGTGTGTGGTTGTGGGTGTGGGTGGGCGGAGGGGATAAGAGCAGTACAAGACCAAAGCTAACCAGGACATTCTCAACCCGGTCGGAGAAGCTAGGTCTTAATCAACAGGTTAGAAGATTTAGGAATAAATTAAACTGATGGAATCTGTATACAACACGTGAAATTTACATGAGCTGTGCAGTTGAGGGGACATAAACAGGCACTTCAATTCCTCTTGGAATAATGTTGATAGCTAGGATACTGAAGTGAATTAACTGCCCCATGTAAAAAATGGGATCATAATACTTTGTGTAAGTGTGTGAACTTGATCTAATATCTGTTCAGTTTTGTAATACTTATTGAATGTTTGTTCACATTGGGATAAAACAGTCATGTCAAGAGGACTTTGTGGGCATTTACTATGGGCATTGTCTCAAGGAACACAAGATTAGCTTTATAGATTTAAAATTCCATTTCAGAGGAACTGAAGACTGTCGATTCTCGGCATCCACAACGCTTGGTAAATATTTGGGGGTGTTTCGTCGCCCCCAGGAATGTGGCTCAGACTGCCCAGTATCTGTTTACCTCATTGTAGTGGAGGCGTAAGACAATAGAGCAGTTACTCAGCTGGCTGCACTGTAAAGCGCAGTCATAATGAATCCCACACCAACTGGTGGATCGCGGCCACAGAGGCCTTGGATAGACAGTGAGGCCTTGGCATGCGGTTCATCACTAGAAGGATTCCAGTGAGTGGAACTATGCTCTTGCAGGGGACTGGCACAGGCGGCGTTGCAGGAGGTGAAAGCTTAGAGTCTGTCGTTTTACTATTGAGTTTGGCCCAAATTGTCGCATCTGTTTGGTTCAAAGTGCCGTCATACTGTTATAATTAGTCAGCCAGGAGGGAGAGAGGGAGGAGGGAGAGATGCATGTTTCCAGTTTAGGATTAGAATTAAATTACCAAATTAAATCTTGGATAAAGAATGTTAGAAGGTGATTGTGTGTGTGTGTGTGTGTGTGTGTGTGTGTGTGTGTGTGTGTGTGTGTGTGTGTGTGTGTGTGTGGAAGTAACCACCATTACTCATGATATTCCATCTCTTTGGCTCTGCATCCTCAGCTCAAGGATCTTTTTCCCCAGTGCACAACTTCAAAGAGATGTCTGTGTCATGAATGATGATGCCCCATCTGTGTGGTAAGGTGAAGTTAGGTGACCAATGTTACTGTTACACTTCCTCCATACAGAAGCAACATGCAGTGTGGAAGTGAGGAGAATGTGTGTGTGTGTGTTTAATGCATCAGTCTCCCCACCTCACCATAAACCACCAGAATTTGACATGAATCCCAAGTCGAAGGAAGTTAGCAGGTAGTTAGAAGTTAGAAGGGAAATGTAGGGCATCAAGGCTATTCAACTGAGGGCCGACTGACTGGCTTCCGAGTCTCCTGTCTTTTGTTGTCGTCTGTGTCTGAGTGTGCCGACCGCAAGACACCTGCAGTTGGAGTGGCGTGCGTGTGTGCTGACCCCCTGGCCCTGCCCCCACCCCTTGTGAGTATGCTTGGCCAGACAGCATGGCATGGCCCCTGCCAAACATTTTCTGGATGATTGGGCATAAGCGGATAACAGCACAGCAGGAATGCAAGGGCACGTATTCATTTATTTCATTCAGTTTAAAAGCGTCCAGCAGCACCCACCCCTTTAACAAGCAGAGGAATCTCCCCATTGCAGGGCTTCTGTGCTGTAATGTGTATCCGATGTGCTTCCTCATGTCGGACAGCCACCCCTAGGAGTCCATAATCTTTCCTCAGAGTCTAGCCAGCTAAGATGGACTTGAATGTTGTTGTTCCCTAAAAGAACCTGTATTTTGTGAAGAGGAATTTGGAGAAGCCAAAAGCGGCATTTTTGTTAGAGTTTAATTTACGACACTTCTCAACCCTTAAGGGGCCAATAACATTAAAAGCACATCTTGGGGCTAGTAAGACATACCATCACCACGTACCAATGGATGACATACGAGATGGGAAGATCAATAGAGAAGGAGAGAGTGAGATCGGGAGTGCATTGAGCTCTTTTATTGCTCCAGCAAGTTCTCACAGCACACTGGCCGGCCGCACAGGGGAGGTGAACCCCAGGGTTGCTCTTGGCCAGGCCAGGGAAGGGGATTCTGCGAGTGGAAAAAGGCAGATGCCCCTGCCAAGCAAACATCTGTTTGGTGTGATGAATGGTTTGTCTGGAGCTTGGAACTGCCGCATGTCACATTCTGCCTTGCTCGGCTCTCACTCACTAGAAGATTCATTACCTCCAACCCCATACACATGTGCACGTGCACATACACACACACACCTTTCCAGTTTGTCATGCTATCGAGCTGTGACCATGTCTTGAGGGCAGATTTAAAATATGTATCACCACAGATAAAAAAAGATCCAAGTACTTTATTTCACACCAGCATGTTTCAGGACCTGTAAATAACTAAGTTGCATTGGCCTGTTGCATTGACATAGATGGAAAGCTAAAATGATAGCTAACATCATTTTCCCTATGTCGGGGGGCAGGAAATGATGTATGGCTATTTTGTTCCTTGCGGTGGAGCTATTCCAGGGCGTATCTGTTTAGGCTTTGGTTTACCATGCTGGTGCGAGGAGTGGGTGGATGGCCGTGCGTCCAGGTGATGAGTAATGGAAAGGAGAGCCAGACGTAGACAGCAGCGTACCCACGGTGGGCGTCATGGCGGGTGAGAATTGTGCCCTGGAGGCAGGGAGGGAGTGAGAGAGATGCCAGTGTCCACAACTTGATTCAACTTGATTTTATGGAAGAGCTTTATCTAACAACCAAAGCAGGTTTGTTGTTTAAACAGAGGACATGCAGATGTTTGTCAAACTAGAAAAGCACACATTTGTTGGCTCTTCCTCTCATTTTTTTGAAATCTTATTTTCGTCTAATGGTCCCCCTTGTGCTCCTCCTACTACACAGACACACACACCCACAGACACACCTTGCCCTCTGTGGTATGTAGCTCATTGGTGCGATCACTGTAATATCTAATGTTCTTACAGTGTCACTACTCTTCTGCCCAAATCCTGATGCAGACATCAGCTCAGCCCCCCCCCCAGCCCCTTCCTCCACCCCCACACACAGCGCTTCCAGGAAGCCCAGCGCTGCACGGCCTCAGAGGGGGGCCGGTAATGTGGGAGAGGAGGGGGTAAGGTGGAGACCCACAGGAAGCAGTTTCTATTTTCGGACAGTTTAGGACAAAAAAGGTTCCCAACAAAGGGTGAAATGGGAGCTTGTTTTGGGCGTAATAACATTGAAGGGCATTGAAGGATTGCTTTATTCATAGAGTAGCAATCAAAGTAACACGCTTTTTGTGTGTGGGCCCTGTTCTGTTAGCAGGCTTTTAAAATTGGAGGGAGTCACATATAAATAAAAATAGTTCG